>NC_133188.1:3385000-3505000 GCF_049306965.1 Danio rerio
TCTTGATATCTCAGGCTGTTGATGTTGATCATCCACTCTGCAGATCTCTCACACGCCCCCATACTGAATGTAACCCCAAACCATGATTGTTTCCTTCACCAAACTTGACTGATTTCTGTGAGAATCTTCAGTCCATTTGGGTTCCAGTAGGTCTTCTGCAGTATTGGTGATGATTGAGATGCAGTTCAACAGATGATTCATCACAATAATCGACCTTCTGCCACTTTTCCAAATGATTAACTAGAAGTCAAGTTATTACACTGCAAAAAATGCTTTTCTTGCTTAGATTTTTTGTCTTGTTTCCAGTCCAAACATCTAAAAACTCCTAAATTAAGAAGAATTTTCTAGACAAGAAAAACATATTGTCTTGTTTTCAGAAATATGAAAATATTAAGTGAGTTTTTCCTTAAAACAAGTAAAAAAATCTGCCAATGGGGTAAGCAAAATAATCTTACATCAAAAGAAAAAACAAGATTAATTTGCTTACCCCATTGACAGATTATTTTGCTCGTTTTAAGGAAAAACTCACTTAATATTGGCAAATTATTTCTCAAAACAAGACAATATGTTTTGCTTGTCTAGAAAATGCTTCTTGATATAAGAAATTTTTAGATATTTAGACTAGAAACAAGACAAAAAAAATCTAAGCAAGAAAAGCATTTTTTGCAGTGTATGCTTTGCTTTTACAACTGAGATCGACGACAAGACGTTTGTCAGGTAATGTGTACACACAATTCTGCTCATACAGCTTCCAAAAGTTGATTTTGCATCATAGGTGCCCTTTAATAGTTTGTTCTGTTTACTGTATATTTTACATTTGTGCTATATCATTCCAGCTTATAGACAATGAATAGAGCATTCCTGAAATAAGTCATACTGTATATTTAAAATGTCCTTTTTCCCGTCTATATTTTTAAGAAAAACACAATAGAACTGATTGATGAACCAAAAAGTGAGAGGTAAAAAGAAAAACAAACATATATATATATATATTTATTCTGTTTGGTGTTTAAATAAATGGGATGTGCGCCGAGCAACTCTGTCGACTCGAATTTTAGCAAGCCTCTGTTTACCTTTTGTTCCCTCGCTTCTTGTCCTCTTTAAGTTTACAGCCGTGTCGGTTTTGAGCGTAACGCACAGGTAAGTGGGTTAGTTAGAGCACTGAGTGGAGGATAAAAACAAAGCACAGAAAAGCTCCAACACGTCGCCGCAGTCCCAGGACAAAGAGCTCGCAATCCAATTAGCCAGAAAGAGAAAGATCCAGACATATTCCTGGCGCATGATTTAGTTTACAGAGGACTTGTCCTATCAGTCTGTCCCATTCCAGTTCAAATCAGTCATGCACACACACGCGCACGCACACCTGGAGCAGCGTTCTCATTAGAGGTAAAAGCATGGGGCGCTGAGGAGGTACAAGATACCTTGACACGGCTGACAATAAATCGAGCGGAGTGGGTTTTATAAGACAGGCACCCTATTATTTATGATTTCTGCAGGATTCCTCCATTATGCTAATGCTTTTACAGGGAGAAGGGCCGGATAAAAGAGGTGGCGTGATTGGACTAAGTAGCCGAGTGGGCCGCTAGCCAGACTGAGCTTGAAAAGGGAAGGGCGGGCAGAGGACAGCTTGTAAAAGCGCCGCCATTGTGGCAAGTGACAGCATCCACTTCACCAAACCTGAGCGCTTACAAAAACGTTCAAACGCTCTCCCGGAGAGCGGCGTATTACTGCTGAAAAGGAGGTCACAAAAGCCTCAGCGGTGCACAAACTAGCGTAAATGAAAGCATATACAGTACTTATAAAGCAATGCTAGTTTGCCGGGACTAAAAGGATGGTATAGGGAGTGAGTCAGTTGCTTTAAGACTGCACAACTCATGGCCATGTCAAATTAGTCATAAGCTATGTTTCCATACACCTATTAATCTAACATTAAAGTAATATGGAGGTGACACGGTGGCTCGGTGGGTAACACTGTCGCCTCACAGCAAGAAGGTTGCTGGTTCGAGTCCAGGCTGGATCAGTTGGCATTTCTGTGTGGAGTTTGCATGTTCTCCCTGTGTTGGTGTGGGTTTCATCTGGTTTCCCCCACAGTCAAACAGATGCGGTATAGGGAAATTGAATAAGCTAAATTGTCCATCTGTCAATCCATCCAACTAAGCATCCATCCATCCATCTGTCCGTCTATCCATCCATCCATCCATATATCTAAGCATCCATACATCCATCCATCCATCCCTCTGTCAATCCATCAATCTAGCTGTCCATCCATCCATCTGTCCGTCTGTCTATACATCCATCCATCCATCCGTCCGTCTGTCCGTCCATCTATCCATTCATCCGTCCGTCCGTCCGTCTTTCATCCATCCATCCATCCATCCATCCATCCATCCGTCTGTCTATCCATCCATCCATCCATCCGTCTGTCTATCCATCCATCCGTCCGTCCATCCATCCATCCATCCATCCATCCATCCATCCATCCGTCCATCCATCCATCCGTCTGTCCGTACGTCCGTCCGTACGTCCATCTATCCATTCATCCATCCGTCCGTCCGTCCATCATCCATCCATCCGTCCATCCATCTATCTAACATTAAAGTAATATGGAGGTGACACGGTGGCTCGGTGGGTAACACTGTCGCCTCACAGCAAGAAGGTTGCTGGTTCGAGTCCAGGCTGGATCAGTTGGCATTTCTGTGTGGAGTTTGCATGTTCTCCCCGTGTTGGCGTGGGTTTCATCCGGTTTCCCCCACAGTCAAACACATGCGCTATAGGGAAATTGAATAAGCTAAATTGTGTGTGAATGTGAGAGTGTATGAGTGTTTCCCAGTACTTCCATTCGCTGGAATAGTTGGCGGTTCATTTCGTCGTGGTGACCCCTGATAAATAAGGGGGCTGTGCTGAAGGAAAATGAAAGAATGAATAATAGCAATAGTAAAAGAGTTTCAGCTTGAATATCACTATGCATGACTTTAATAGCCACTATAAGAACAACATTGGGTAATTTACTTCAGATATTGACAAACAATTAAATTAAAACTGAGGTCTGGATATTTGCATGGCTGTGAAATGCTCCCTTCTCCATATTTGATAGCTCAATGGTGATTTCCCAAACTTTACATTTACCGTTTCTGTCATCTACTTATTAATACACATGTTTTCAAGTGGGCATTTTGAAGCTAAAGTTCTTCAAATGTAACTCACCCTGTTATGCTGGCATTAGTAAACAGCTACAGTCAGAATCTGACTGACTGCGAGTGTTAAACGAATAAAAATGGAGATGAAAATGTGTTGTTCTATTATCTGTTATCATTTAAATAGCGTTAATTAAAGACTGTGTTAGTGGCAGGCAGGTTTAAAATATGCATACACGTTGCCTATTACACACACAGGGATGCGCAGCAGCTCAGAAATATCTCTAAATACGAAAAGTTTAAGGATTGAAATGAAAAAGATTATACTTGACTTCATCAGAGAGCTGCCAGAGCTGCCGCCGCCGCCAGAGCTGCTTAAATAGTGTGTATTCAGTCCCTGACAATCCTTCGGTGGTGTGTGTGCAATCAGTCAAGATAAGGAACAGGTGTGTGAGTGGAGTGCATGTATGGAGTTGTAGTCTATGAAATGGCAGTTTTGTAGTCCTTTAGTGATTGTGCATGTATTCCAGCGATCTATGGAGTTAAGATCTCTGGTGATCGGGACATGACGAGTGTGAAAGGAATAAAAATGGAGACGACAATTTGTTGTTCTGTTATCTGTTATCATTTAAATAGCGTTAATTAAAGACTGTGTTAGTGGTAGGCAGGTTTAAAATATGCATACACGTTGCTTATTACACACACAGGGATGCGCAGCAGCTCAGAAATATATCTAAATAGGAAAAGTTTAAGGATTGAAATGTAAAAGATTATACTGGAATACATCAGTGGTTTCCAAACTTTCTTGGTCAAGCCTGCATTTAAATAATAAATGCCTTTGAATAATACTTTGTGCGAATTTTGTGAATTGACTAAACAAGATAAAGATTTAAGTGGAAAATATAATGCTGCGTTCACACCAGATGCGGAACGCGCGTCAAGTGCGAGTGATTTACATGTTAAGTCAATGCATATGCGCGAATAGACATCCTGCGGCGCGATACACGTGAATGGCGCGGTGCGAATGACGCAAATTGCGTGAATTGTGCGGTGCGAACGGCGCGAGTTTTGCGCAAATCACGGGAGTTCGAAAACCTAAACTTCAGCGGACATTCACGCCGCATTAACCAATCAGAAGCTTGCTCTTGTGGGGGCGTGATTGTGACGTAGAACCTGTTGATGGTGTCCCGGGGGAAATCTTCCAGCCGACACCGGAAACACATCATCAAACTGGGCTTGGCTCAGTCAGAAGCACCGCTGAAAGCCTCCGTCATCCAGGTTCAGTTTCTGGAGGAGTTTATGAGCTCACAGAGTCCTAAACGTATCTGCGCTGTTTTTCAGCCTTCATAAAGCACATAAACACTGTTATTTTCTTCATAAAATCCATGTTAGCCATTTAGCAACGAAGCTAGAGACACAGGGCAGACGGAAGCCCTGCCCATCACGGGAATCCGCGTCTGTTCTGAAGTGAATTTGACACGCGAATGAAGCGGATTTGACACGCGAATGAAGCGGGGTTTGACACGCGGATGAAGCGAGTAACCTCAAATGTTCACGCGGCAATTTACGCACGAATAGCGCGATTTATCCGCGCGTTACGCGTCTGGTGTGAACACAGCATTAGAATTGCCTACATTAGTGGTTCCCAAACTTCCTAGGACAATCCCCTTCTTTAAACCTATAAAATATCAGGCAAAATGGTAATACTGCCTAAGAATGATAATTTGCGTGAAAAAAACTGTTCTGTTCACACCAAAATGAATGCTATTTTTTACATGTGGAACAAAAATAATTCAAAACAGGTATGCACTATCATACTTTTCAGAAAATCAGTCAAGCAACAAAATGACTCGGGTATCGTTCCAACTAAAGCAAACCATCACAAACAAAGGAGTAGGGGTGAAATCAGTAATATGTAAACTGTACATGTGTTTAATCACTATTAATTAATTATATTTAATTCACTTACATGATAGATTAAGCTGTGAACAGTTTATTAATGCTGACTGAAAAATAAACACCTGTGTGTCCAGCGGTGTCCTCTCGTCTGGATGCTTCAGTCTCCAGGATGACGGCCAGGCCTTCGGATGCGGTAGTCTGACGGGAGCTGCTGAGGTCGAGTCGGGTCAGGCTCTCCATCCCGCTGCCCAGTCTGCGCTGCTGGATGAGCTCTGAGCGGTGGGCAGAGGTGGACGGGGGCAGGACCACATGAACCGTGCTCTGCTCCGGGAGATCACAGCCCTGTCACACAACAGGACGAGCAGATACAGCCTCATTCATGTTTAATAGCAATACACCTCAGAGATTTGGCATTTTGGTTCTTTTTTTTTTTTATCTGTAACACACTTTACACCACCATTTCTTATTTATGCTTTGGAAACTGTTGTTCTAGAACTCAATTTCTATCCATTTTCGTCACGATTGATTCTTAAGCTTCTGATTTAATTCAGTTGCCAGGCTAATTAAATTGGATTCAATATTGATGTAGATACAGTGCAGTATTTCAGAAACAGTGGATGTTTACTTTTAGCATTAATGATTCTCTAACTAAGCCTCTGGACCAGTGGTCCTCAAACAGGTACCAGTCAACCGATTCCAGTCTGTGGATCAATTGGTACCGGGCCGCATAAGAAATCATTAATTATTTCTGTTAATTTATTATCTATGACTGAAAAGTCTTTTATTTTGAAAAATCTTTTATTTAAAAAAAATGACCATATTCTCTCGGTTAAATCTTTTAAAGTTTCTAAAGTTTTCGGAAAGTTTCTTTGCTAAGGGGAAAAGTGAAGTGAAGGACCCACAAACTGCTAAAGAATAGATCCGCAACCCATTTGTCAACAAATCAGGAACATTCATCAAGGCTGTGCAAGAAGATCAACTGCTGGGGATCGTGGATGATGCTGGCCTTTTTAGGGGCCATTCGCATGTCGCGTCTTTTCTAGTGTTCATGCAAGTTCATTATTTCCAATGGAGGAGCGCGGCTTACAACACCCTGGAATTGCATCGCAAGTCATGTGACAAGAACTGACCAACCAGCTTCAGCTTGCATGGAATATACACATTTCGGACAAGTAATTATCTGAGACAAACACAGAACACCCAAACACTGCAGTGCTTTGTAATTTTCTGACAGCAATGTTTTGTCAGTTTTTCGTCTTCTGAGAAAACAACTGATGTTCACCTAGTAAACTACGAACCATCGGCCACTGGTCGCTTAGCAACCTACAAACCACCGGTCCGCAGTAAAACTGTCAAGCATTGACCGGTCCGCGGTGAGGAAAAGGTTGGGGACCACTGCTGTCGAATATTGATCATCCTCGTCAATTTAATAATTAAATAACTATTTAACTAAAACTAAAATGAAAAACATTGTGATTGTTTATTGTCGCTTTTTGTTTTATGCCAGAAATTATTATGACATTAAGAAGTAAATAAAAAAGTGAAAAAGTAAATAAAGTAAACTGAGATGACCACATTTGGTAAATTTGTAAAAAAAAAAATAAAAAATAAATAAAATAAAAAAAATAAAAACAGATTTATTTATTTTTTTATTTCTAATACGCATCGCTAAAAAACTTAATTTGAACAACTTTAAAGGTGATTTCTCAAAATCAATATATTTTTTTTATTTTTTTATTTTTTTTTACAAATTTACCAAATGTGGTCATCTCAGTTTACTTCATTTACTTTTTCACTTTTTTATTTACTTTTATTTTTTATTTTGATTATTTTGAACCCTCAGATTCCAGGTGTTGAGAATATTGAATATTCTCTTATCCTAACCAAACATTACATAAATGCAAAGCTAACCTTTTCTGCTGTTGTATTTATTTTTAATTAGTTGTTTATTTTAAAATAATTTGAAACTATCTATCTATCTATCTATCTATCTATCTATCTATCTATCTATCTATCTATCTATCTATCTATCTATCTATCTATCTATCTATCTATCTATCTATCCATATATCTAAGTATCCATCTATCTATCCATCCATTTATCCATCCATCCATCCATTCCTCTGTCAATCCATCCATCCATCCATCTGTCAGTCCATCCATCATTCCATCCATCCATCTGTCCATCTATCCATCCATCTGTCCATCCATCCGTCCGTCCGTCCATCTCTCCATCCATCCGTCCATCCATCCATCCATCCATCCATCCATCCATCCATCCATCCATCCATCCATCCATCCATCCATCCATCTATCCGTCCGTCCGTCCATTTAACCATCCACATCCATCCATCTATCTATCTAATCTTTTAGATTAATTATTTAATCTAACTTATTAGTTCTAATAGAACCTTTTTTTTTTATAAGTACAGAGTCATACATCCATTCATGGCTTTCCTAAAGTAACACAACATCATGTGACACTGATGGCATGCAATTTTACTCACAACTGTCCTTGGTTTAAACACTGACTGCAAAATTACAAGATAGATTTTCATACATACAGTATCTTCTACATGTGCACAGTATATGTGTGTTTGTATGCATGTGTAAATGTAGAGGAAGAAAAGGACAAAATTACACCTGAAACACTTCATCCCTTGGTGTCTTCAGTCCCTAAACTTCTTTTAAGTGCTGTGAAAAGGAATGGCGACATTACAAAGTGGGAAATGCTTTACTGTTACAACTTTTCTTTGTTGCAATGTGTTGCATGAACCAAAACTGGAATATGTGTTTATATTGGAAGAATAACAAACAATAAAAGTGACAAGTAACACATTAAATAAGGTTTGTTGTATTGTCTGCAATGAAATACAAGTCAATTTGGAAATCAATACCTTCTTTTATATGTGTTCACTATATTGTCCCAACTTTTTCTGATTTGGGGTTGTACGTATGCTTATGCAAGCTTGTATGTACCATGGATTGCTCATCTAGAACAAATAAAGTGTTTGAACTTGAACTACTGATGTATATTCAGGAATAGTCTGTGCTATAACTAGTAGTAAAATGAAGATATGATCAACACGCTATTTATTTAATGCTACGACTTCAAAAGACTAGCACAAAAACAGCTTAAACTGAAAGATCATGATACAGTTTCATCAAAATGGGAATCATTTTCAATCTAGAAATCCTTATTTTCAACTCAACCTTAGCTCGAAGTAGATTAACTACAGCACAGATTAATGATATAGATCAAAGGAGATTAATTACCACTCATCTGATAACCATTGAATAATTTATGATGATTATTAACATGAAAACGGAGTGTAATTTGGTAGTTACTCCATGTCAGAATAAGAAGTGTGGAGAATTGTATTTATTTATATTTTTCCTGAGACCATACATAGTAACAGTGATATGACTGGTAATTCTATGGTGCCGGAGTTTCAAAAGCGCATTATGAGAGGATCTTTTCATCCTGTTGTCTTTCATTTCTGTCTCAGGCATGAGGAAAGAAAGGATCAAACTTTGCTTTCGTAAGTGCCTTCACAAATGCAAGTAATCAAGCTGACACACACACACACACACACAGCAGACCACCGGGACTGCAGTGTTGGAGAGACAAAAACAAAACAGGTATAGAGAATAAACATGCCAATCATTGTGCGATGCTGACAAAAAGCTTGTATCATGCGGTGAACGAAGGAAAGATAAAAGGTAACACCAGCATTGTGTGGAGACGGCAGAAAAATGACAAAGATATCATACTGTATGAGAAGAGCTTTAATACTGTACAATTCCCATAAGCATTTGCTTGATGTTTGGAAATTTAGTCCGCTCGTTGTCTTTCTGGAAATGAAAGTCTGTGAATTGCTGAAAAAAAACAAAAAAAAAAAAAAAAAACAATACTTGATCATTTTGTTACACCTTTATATTCATGAAGAATATGTTCATCCAAAAACAAACAAACAAATAAAAATCAATAACTGTAATCTGTCAACATGCCATTTGTAAGTGTAACATTATTGTTTTTAAAATAAATACAAATTCAATCAAAAAAGATAATGAATGAATGAAACAATAAATAAATGAATTCATTTTTCCTTCGGCTTAGTCCCTTATTTATTAGGGGTTGCTTATCCAGCATATGTTTTACAAAGCGGATGCCTTTCCAACTGCAATTTAGTACTGGGAAACACCCATACACACTCACACACACTCATACAGCCAATTTAGTTTATTCAATTCACCTATAGCGCATGTGTTTGGACTGTAGGGGAAACCGGAGCACCCGGCGAACACAAACGCCAAGACAGGGAGAACATGCAAACTCCACACAGAAATGCCAACTGACCGAGCCGGGACTCGAATCAGCGACCTTCTTGCTGTGAGGCGACAGTGCTAACCCCTGAGCCACCATGTCGCTGAAACAATAAATAAAACAAAACTAATGAAGTTGGAAAAAAAAAAAAAAACTAACTGTTTTGAATGCATAAATTGTAATGTTAATTCGCTACATTTGCGACAAGTGAAACAAAGGAACTAAACTGGAACAAAACAAAATGAAGTGAATGAAACAAAATGAAAGAAAAAAGGAAACAAAATGAAACCAAAAAAACAAATTGAAAGAAACAAAAAATTAAACAACATGGAACAAAAGAAACAAAACCAGCGAAGTGAAATGAAACAAAACAAAACTAATATGAAACAAAATCAATAAAACTAAACTAAATTAATAAATTGAAACAAACAAAACAAACAAACAAAAAAATCACCACACCACAAAAACAAGATTAACAAAATGATAGAAACAAAACAAAATGAAATAAAAGAAACAAAACAAGAGAGGTGAACTAAACCAAAAATAAGATAAAATAAAATAAATTAATTAAACTAAATTAATTAACTGAAACAAAAACAAAACAAAAAATTCATCACACCACAAAAAAAAAAAAAAAAAAAAAATTAAACAAATAAATGAAGGTAAGTGAAACAAAACAAAAATAAACTAATTGAAAGAAACAATATGAAATGAAACAACATGAAACTAAACAAGAAAAGGGAAATTAATACACCAGACTAAACTAATGAAGTAAAACAAAAAACTAAACAAAAACAATTTTTAATGCAAAAATTTC
Source organism: Danio rerio (assembly GCF_049306965.1). Classification (NCBI taxonomy): domain Eukaryota; kingdom Metazoa; phylum Chordata; class Actinopteri; order Cypriniformes; family Danionidae; genus Danio; species Danio rerio. The sequence continues at coordinate 3,395,178 of NC_133188.1, forward strand.
ACACATTTTTTTGTGTAATTTTCCCACACTTGCAAAAAAAAAAAAAAAAAGGAACTGAAGTGAAACAATACAAAACAAAATGGAAAAAAAGGAAATGAAAAGAAACAAACAAACAAAAAAAACTGAATGAAACAGCATGGAACAAAAGAAACAAAACAAATGAAGTGAAATAAAAAAACGAATATAAAACTAAACTAAATAATGATTTGATACTAAAACAAAACAAAAATTCAACACACCACAAAATAAAATAACTAAAAAAACTAAACGAAATAAACAAAACAACATAGAACAACAGAAACAAAACAAAGGTAATGTAATAAAACAAATCTAATCTAAAAAAAAACTAATACAACTAAAAAATTCACCCCATTACAAAAAATAAAGTGAAGTGAAACTAAACGAAATTAAATGAAATTAAACAATCAGATGAAAACAAAAGATAACGAAAGAAACAAAAAAACTAAATGAAACTAAACAAAATAATGAACAAAACAGAACAAACAAAACTAAACTAAACAAAACAAATGAAGTAAAACGAAGCTAAATTTAAAAAACTAAAATAAACATTTTTTAAAAAATGAAACGAAACAAAATGAATGAAACAAAAATTAAACTGAAACAAAACATAAAAAATAAACAAATGAAGTAAAGCGAGACAAAAGAAACATGTAAAATAAAACAAAACCAACAAAACAAATGTTACTGCATTAATTGTATTCAATGTTTGAATAAATAACACACTAAACTGAAATCCTCTGCCCTTTCCTTGTTGAGCAAAGGATCATTTCAAGCTGGAAAATAAGCAGAAAGTTTGACGCAAATCAGACAACAAAGTTCTTTCAAGAGAAAACCTCTTTACCCCTTTTTTGTCTGCAACCGTTTTCTTGATCTTACAACAACCAACATAGGCGGCCAAAACGATGAAGTGAATCTCATCTTCTCCATTTTACCCAGCCCTTACTAAAGGTTCATTTGAATGCATAAATAAAATTTAGACCCTCTCTCTCTGCATCAGACCACCATCTAAGCCTCATCACGCTTTCCTGTAATAAAGGAGGCTTCTAATAAAGACTGCAACAAAGATGGGCCGCACGCTGGCAAAAGAAGCGGCCACAGCAACACAATGCCAGATCCCTATCGAGACAGGAATGGAAATTAGCATTGATCATTAGTAACATGATGGATGCCTGAAAGACCGCTGTGACATCAAATATTCCGGTCAATATCAATTTAGTCGCGCAGCAGTGTGTTTTGACTTTGCATCTGCATGACAAAAATATTAAAGGGAACCTGTTACACAAGATGTAAAATAAGTCCCTAGTGTGTGTGTGTGTGTGTGTGTGTGTGTGTATGTGTGTGTGTGTGTGTGTGTGTGTGAAGTTTAAGCACAAAATAACTCACAAATAATGTTTTGTAACTCTTTGAAACTGCCCCCTTAAGGCTTTGATCCTAATTGTGCCATTTCTATGACTGTCACTTTAAATTTAAATGAGATTGTGCTCTTTTCTAAAGAGGGCGGAGCTACAAATGCCTGTGTGTAAGCATAGTGGCAGATTCAAAAACAAGATTAGTGTCCTATGCTAATGAGGGAGAGACGCTCACTAGTGGGCGGGGTTTTCCTTAACTGATGACAAGTACAAAGAGAGAATGTCAATCAAAGTGTTTCTGCAAGTGTGATTATAAAAAATAAATTAAACCATTAGAAGTTGGTTATATTCTCACACTGTTGCCACACAACTGTGTTTAAACCTCTTATAAAAGTGATATTTGCATAATGGGTCCCCTTTAATCATTTAAGTCAAATGAACGTCTTGAATCTTTTTAAGGTATAAACACGTGATAACCTCTTATTCACATTAATGGAGCCGGCAGTTTTCCTAACTCCTGTACTCTGAGTAAAGGGTAAAGCTTTGGGCAAAAATAACACCACAAATGCACTCTGAGATAAAAAGCAATTTCCAGCATGTGAACTTGTAACATTTAGAAAAAAGCATTGATCCAAACACACACACACACACACACACACACACACACACACACACACACACACACACACACACACACACACACACACACACACACACAAACACACACACACAAACACACACACACACACACACACACACACACACACACACACACACAAACACACACAAACACACACACACATTTCTGTGTAGAGTTTGTTTGATGTACACCGTAAAAAAAAATCTGTTAAAAAACGTTAAATAACGGTCATTATTTTACAGAATACGTACAATAATGAATAATAAATTTAGGGAAATTTCTCTATTTTAATATCTGTTATTTTACGGTATACAGGGCTCGAAATTGCGACAATTTTGGTCGAATATGTGCCCGAAATTTTATCTATGCCATCTTAAAATATATTTGGGAGCATTTCTGCGAGTGCTTAAAATTGTTCTGAGCGATTCGTTTTTACTGCAAAATGTTCAGCACATGCGCGGATTCGGGAGACATTCACACAGAATGCATCTCTAAGCTCTTTGTCTGCAAAAATGCAGTGCTCGGGAAAACAGTTGTTATGTCAACTTGCTGCAGTAAACAAATCCAAGTTCGTAATGCTTGCCCCGCCTTCGCGCTCTTCTTATTGGCCCACCACTGCTCTAGCACTGAACGCGAATGATTGGTTAATATCAGCTGTCAATCACTCAGTCGCCTTCTAGCTTCGGATGACAGAGAGAGCTACTACTGCGAAAAACTAAAGCGCTGAAGATGAGAATGAAGATAACATAACACTGACAGATTTTGTTTTAGAAACCATGACATCTACAGTTACAAATAATGACACATCTTACTAGTGATCATGTGCTGAATGTTAATCCACCATCTACACTTTTCCAAGAGTAGAAGACTTCCATTGGGTCCGCGATGAAAAGTCTGTGGGATGGAGTCTTCAGGTAACTGTTTGCCACATCTAGCACGAGAGCTTCTGTTTAATCCTTCAGATGCTGTCCGCCGTGCAAGGGGCAGCTATATGTTCAATTTAAAACCATGTACACCATCGCAAACGGGCTTACACTGAGTAAACTAACATCGCTATACTCCTAAAAAGTCCGGTATTGCTATCAACATGTATGCATATAATAAGTATATGTCAAAAGCATCAGTGCAATATCAGACAGCACTTGTGAGAACAGCTCAGTTAAACCGTTAACAGATTCATTCAAGCAGTGCGTGAAGAGCCGGCGAGCGCTCCGTGTATGCTTTGGTCGCTCATGTTATAAAAATGTATTTTCTTGTGATAACGGGATTTCGTTAAGACATATTTTTCTCACGCTTGCATATATATATAATTTTTTTTGCTTGTTAGTTTGATTAGTGTTGATTAGTGATTGTAGAAAACTTACGTAGTAACGGTGCTCATAATTGGTGGGTGCGACAAAATTTTGGCTGATGCGCCTAAATTTTTTGAAGTTAGGAGCACCGGTGCAATTTCAAGCCCTGGTATATTTCTGTAATTTAACGGTCATCATTTTACGGTTTTATTCCAGCACCCCAGCTCTCGGAAATAAACAGTAAGGGTGCTTTCACACCTGTGAATCGATTCAGTTGTTCCGAAACAGAGATAACAATTGTTACATTGTTGCTCTTTGCTCTTGGAGCGGTTCGCTTTCACACTGCAAAGTTTCTAATCGGACCAAAAGAGCTAAAACAACTCACGTGTGAGTAAACTCTCCTCACATTAGTCAGAGTGTCAGGGTTTATTTTGCAGCGTCCCGCTCAGCTGTCAGGAGAGGTGGTGGTTTGGTGGTGATTGACAGGGTGAGCGCGCGCGACGTGTCTGAGGAGAGACGGATGAGAAGGGGTGGAGGGAGAAGGGAGGGAGGGGTGAGAAGGGTGCGCGACGATGCCTATTTGAGGACCGGAGGGAGATGCGAGATTACCGGGAGATCATCACTCGTTTGCGGGCATCCGGAGACTCGCGAAACTTCCCGCCCTACTCATAATTCTCTCTTCATATAGCCGTAAGCCTATTACATATCCATAAAACACTGTGATATAACCGCACTCGGATCGGATCGCTTTCTTACTGCAATCGAACCGCTCCAGGGTTCGTTTCAATCGAGCCAAGACCGCCTCACTCAAGCGATCTCGGAGCGATTACTTTGGCGCGGAACAGAGCGCGATTGCCCTCTTCACATATGCCAATCGAACCGCGCTAACTAGGCAAACGAGATACGTTCCGAAACAAAAGTGTAGGTGTGAAAGCACCCTAAATTTACGGATTTAAAAATTTATCTGAAAATAAATAGATCACTATTGTTCGTCTCTGGACACTATTTCGTTATATTTATCGTTATCATGCTTAGTGCAAACGGGGTTTAATAACCTAAGAATAAAATCTGGCCGGCTAGTGCATTTGAACGATTGATGCTAACTTTTATTCATTTCTATTATTTACATTTTTAAATCCAGTTACGTTTGGGGACAGAGCGGCGCTTGTATTCCTGATGAGCCGAAAGTGCCTTCATTTTAAACACATGTGACCTTTTTTTCAATCAAAACATTCTCTTGGGGGAGCCTGATCAACAAGTCAGTCCTTTAAAAGACAGAGAGACTGTGCATTAGCAATGACTCGGCTCTTTCAAAAAAGCAACGCAGCGGCTGAATTTCAATGCTGAAAGAGCGGAGACAATCAATTTGTCTTTATGCGGAATCATAAGCAGCCCCAGAGAGTCTGGACACTTTCTCAAGGTCATTTATGGCCGCCGCTGGCATCGGGACACAACATTTTCATCTATATTTCATCTTCATTTCAGTGACACAGGATTAGCTTAGACCGTGAGCTGAATATATAGAGCGTGGATGATTAGCAGATTAGCTTGTCTTAGAATTATGACAGGAATTCTTAAGAAAAATGAATGTGCCACAAAACTCGACGAGTGCTGGTGTGACGTTAAACGATATTTTACTTTTAAGAATGTTGAACACTGAAATGCCTAATGAAGAAACAAGGTCTTACAGTACTTTAACACGACACTGTGTACTCATTCGAGCTGAAACCTCCACTAAACCCTTGAACAAAAACAAAGATATAACCTTTCCTTTGTTATTTTGCACAAAGAAATAACCTCATTTTCTTCACAAACTTTGTGAATGTCTAGTTTTAACCTCATCTGATGCAATATAATCAATATTCAATATTTCACGTTTGTCAGGGGGCAACACTAGTTTTTGACTAAAGTTAGAAGTAGAGTTGGGCAGTAGCGTCGCTACAAGTAGTGACGTTACTAGCTTAACTACATTTCTCAGTAGTGTGGCGGTAGCGTCGCTACATTCTAAAGGCTCCTACACACCGGGACGTTTTTAGTTTGCGTTTATCGTCAGCGTTTTACAAGACGTTTTTCAGTGTTCAAACCCAAGCGCTTTTCACTGGCGTCAAGCAGACGAGTATGCTAAATCACTCTTTTGACGTTAGATGGCGCTACACAACTATAAGCTTCTGACACCCGTTTATAACACAGATTTCTTCTGTGTTATAAACGGGTGTCAGGAGCGGACGTTCACACGCTTCTTGTTAAACTTACTGGTGACTCGAACAAGCATAGATGGTTCAAGCAGCAGCTCCAGCTCTAGCGATAAAGAAATGATTATTGTTCACAGTGCAATAAGCAGCTCCACGTTCATATCTTCAATGTGCGCTCGCATTGACAGTTTTGCGCTTGAGCGCCTCCAAGTGCTGTTTACGGTAACTTCAGCAGCTCTGTGCACGTGAACAAAAGTGCAGATCTGATTGATGGAGGTTTTGACGTTGCGCGTCAAAACAATAAAACGAGCATGAGGCTTTTTTTTTTTTAATGACGCTTTTGCGCCTGCCTTTTTGCGCGTTGGTGTGCACAATCACATTGACGCCCTTTATTTAATCACGAGGCGTTAAACGTCAACGGAAAACGCGAGAAAAAAATGTCTCGTGTGCACGGGCCTTAAATCAAATCGCTTTCAATAGCAAAGCTATTTTATTAGTCAAGTAGCGCAGTAGCGTCCACACAAGCTACATTTACTGATCACCTATTAATAGGTGACGGCACCGACATTCACGGAGCTGTGAGGCTGGTGTCAAAATAAAATTAACAAGTTAATAACAGGGTGAGTATGTGGTAAAATCTGAAAACGTGGTAAAAATAGGAGGGTTTTTCTTTTTCTGGACGGCTTTTGTAAACCGTCGGTTGGGTTTAGGGAAGTAAGCGGGTGGGCGGGTCAATCTGTAAAATTGGTTATGTGTAGGGAAGGAGGAGGGTGGGTCGGTCGATTGGCCTGTCGCCCAGTCAATCAATCAGTCGGTCAACAGCGGCCTCTTGTGGCTTTACGCAAGAACAGCGCAGGCGCAAACAACACTCGCAAGAGACATTTGAGATGCGAAAAAGCGCGGACAGCGGCCTCTCGCGTAAACTGCAAAAATTCGTACCTCCCAGTCTCCAGAAACGTCCACAGGACTACGTTTTCAGAATGAGCCTGGGTTGAAATTCTCCGAAATTGCTCGCCAAGCTTACGAGTAAACCTTATATTAGGAATCACCAATTAAATTAAACAACAGCTGTCTCTTTAGTTACATTTCAAAACGAATCACACAAAATCTGCAGAAACTCACGTCTGGTCCCAGCCCCTTCCCTGGAGAATCGTCAGACTATATCGATCACTGATTGGCTCCTGTACTAGAAGGCTGGGCTTCAATCGCCATTTAGACGTTACACTTTAATACAAGTGACATGTCTTGTGTAGGCGAGGCAGTGGCACAGTAGGTAGTGCTGTCGCCTCACAGCAAGAAGGTCGCTGGGTCGAACCTCTGCTCAGTTGGCGTTTCTGTGTGGAGTTTGCGTGTTCTCCCTGCCTTCGCGTGGGTTTCCCCCACAGTCCAAAGACATGCGGTACAGGTGAACTGGGTTGGCTAAATTGTCCGTAGTGTATGAGTGTGTGTAAGAATGTGTGTGTGGATGTTTTCCAGAGATGGGTTGCAGCTGGAAGGGCATCCGCTGCGTAAAAACTTGCTGGAAGAGTTGGCGGTTCATTCCGCTGTGGCGACCCCGGATTAATAAAGGGACTAAGCCAACAATAAAATGAATGAATGTCTTGTGTATTTTATAGTATTTGTTTGTACTCAAACCCACAACCATAACAAAATTGATTGCACCATTTGACACCAGTGAACCCATCTTTGAGCCTGAATGCACGAATGTGCAAATTAAACTTAAGACTTGTTGTGTCCTACAGTGTAAAAAAAAAATTCAGGTTTAGAAAATCATTGGTAAGCTGTCATTTTAAGCAAAATCCTTTGTTAGCAAGTCTGACAAAACTGGATATGACCGTGAGAAATGTACATTGTAAAACCATATAATGTGATTTATTATAATATCCCCCTTTTCAAATCGGTATATTCTAAAAGCTCACTGCTAAGAAGCCAGTTAAAATCCAGTCTGTTGGTTGTATGAGAGATGAGTAAGCATCTTTGGAGAGCGGTGACAATGTGCGCCGGGCTCTGCTGAGACACGTCTCCATGCAGACAGATGGTGTGGAGAGCTGGGCTTTCAGACACTGTGACTAATACGAGCCGGGGGTTCCAACTTCTTCTGCACTTCATTTCACAAAACTAAGGAGGATCGACACCAGATTGCACTTCCAGGCTGGTTACTGCTGGTTTTCGGTGTTGTCTTTATAGATTTGGTTGATATGGCCAGAAATGCCCACAAAAACGTCACGACTGTTATTAATGTGAGGAAAACAACCTATTCGAATGAATGTATGGAGGCTTTGTTATTTTAACAACTATTAATTATACTTGATTTAATATCAAATAGTTGCTGTGTAATGTTTTTCACCAGAAGAGAGAATAACTGTGCGTTCACACCAAAGGCGGCGAGAGTAGCCGGAAGTAGGGATGTCCAGATTTGATCACGTGATCAGAAATCGGGTCCGATCATGCAGTTTCAGACTCAGTAGGAATCGCACGTTACCTCCCGATCAGGACTCGAATTCATGGTTTCCGCTACATTCATTCTTCCATGGTGGGGCGCCAAGACAAAATTCATCCCGCCACGGCTAATTACAGCTTCTCATTCAAAACATTTATTTTTTTTTAATAGTGGGTAATAATTGCATTAAAAGATGAGTGAATTATAACAGTGCGAAATTCTCTGTAACCGTAGTAGTGCTGTGCATTATTCGTTTACCCCGTTAAGGTTACGTGCTGACTGGCTGACTGACAGGTGCATGATGCGTGAGGCCAGCAAACACGACATATAGTTTCACTTTACTTCAGGACCCATTAATATCGCTCTGTAGGTCTATTAGAGACATTCATAAATATTGCTAGCAAATGTAATAAATGATAAAAAAACATACTCGTAAAATAAATGCACTAAATCGCACTTCAGCAGCGTTAATTTGAGAACGCACAAGAAGATCTGTGCGCTCTTGAAGCGGCTTATATTTGAGGGGGCGTGCAAGAAGTTTTGTGCACGAGTAGAGGAAATAAAAATAATAATAATAATAATTCCTTACATTTATATAGCACTTTTCTGGACACTCTATACACATTTTTGGGGGGAATCTCCTCATTCACCATATTGCGCCAGACCGCACACCACACACCAGCTGATTGGGAATGGTTAGGAGGCCATGATGGACAGAGGCCAGTGGGAAATTGATGTCAGGGTTAAACCCTTACTCATTCTGGAACATCCTGGATTTTTTAACGACCACAGACAGTCAGGACCTAGGTTTAACATCTCATCTGAGGCGCTTACTGAGCAGTATAGAGTCTCCTTCACTATACTGGGGCATTAGGACCCACACAGACCGCAGATTGAGCCCCTGCTGGCCTCACTAACACTACAACCTAGCCTTCCCATGAGTGGTCTCCCATCCATGTACTGACCGGGTGCAGCCCTGCTTCAGTGGACAACCATGTTACAGTTGCAAACAGCAACTCCTGTAGTCTGAGCCCAACCTAAGTGCCAAGAACCAACATTCACTTTGTAACCATTATTTACAAGGGAAACCTGTCCTTGCGGTGCTTTGACCACATTTGCGTACTAGCGTTGCGTATATTTCAAACACATGGTGCAAGGCTGAAATAAGATGGTGATTGTCTCCTCGTTGAGGCAGAAGGCAAGGGGCGAGGACGCCTCTCAGACTGGAAGAGTCCTTGAAGCTGAATGCATGTCGTAATGTTCAGAGCGCAGTCGTTTATCTGTATTGCTCCTTCAGAGAGCGTAGAGGGTGTGAAAGGAGGATGACGAGACAGAGAGAAAAACGGGGGAGATGAGCACTTTGGAAAATGGAGGTAATAACAGTGGCAAGCCAGTGATTCAGAGAGGAATACAAAGGAATGAGAGAGGAAGACTAAAAAGAAAAGTTGAGAAAACAGCACGTAACAGAGAAATGGATGTGGAGGAGTGAAAGAATCACAAACAACTAGCACAGACAAAGCGTCGACAACAACATGAACTCGCTCTCTTGAGGGAGCTGACTACAAGCAGGCTGCAGACATGAGAAGTGTTGAACATGCTGTCTGCGTAGTCAAAGAATCTTGGAGGAATTATTAGATGGAAAATAAACAACATTGATATGTGGGTCCCATATGGGTTAAACCCCGACTGCATGGGTTCTATAGATTGAACATGCGTAACATACATGTATGGGAGTTCAACAGTTTGGGTCCCATTAACAGTGAGGGAAATACATATTTAACATGTCATGTCATGTTTTTTTTTTTTTCCTGGGAATAATATTTCTATAGGCAATATTGACATAGAATTAAAGCAGATTTTTACGGTGGCCGGGAAGTGCAAAACAACATTATAAAGTGTGAAACACTTTTACAAAGCTCGAGACAAATTTACATTTTGAAAAACATTTTTACCAATCATCAGACACAATTACATAGGAAAAACTATTTTACCATGGACAAAACAAATTAACAAGACGCAAAACAATTTTACAAGTCCCGAAACAAATTTACAATTACACATTCCTTACGGAAAGAGAATGTACCACAGACTGGACACACTTCGTCTTAAAGGTGCAGTAGGTGATTGTCTTCAGAAGCATTTTTTGTTGTGCTGGTTGAAAGTCTCTTCACAGTCCAATAGTAGTGATTACAGTAAATGATCTAAATGTGTTTATGTGTATTTTTATATTCTGGGTAAAGCATAAAACAAAAAAATGTTCATCCAATTAAATAGAGTCGGACCGTCATCTCCCTTAATTCCGATAGGCAGGTCAGACTGTCTGTCAGCAAATGTAGATTCCGACTTCTGCGCATGTGTTCACGCAGATCCGCCATTAGCGCGTGCCCGTCTGCATCACAGACGCATGCGCTCCGAGCGAGCTGCGGGCCGCTCGCAGATGCCGATTCGGAGCCGGAGGCGCCGAAGGACAGCCGAGCTCGGGCCAGGCGCGGGTATAATTCGCCCTTAAAGCGGCCACGCGGTCACGAGACGGACCGGAAGAAATCGAAAGCTGAATTGAAACTTTTAAAAACCTGAATCAATATTGGAGTTACTTTAGCACGCTGGAGGAGGGACGACACCATGGCTGAAGTATCACTGTTAGACAGGTCATGTTCTGATTTGAAACTATTTTATGTTAGATTGTGTTTTGTTATGAATGACTTCTATGCACAGACTGGTTGATGCGATTATTTTCAGTTTCATAAGGTTCTTTGACAGCATCTATATTGTAGATTTATATTTAGTTTAACAACAAAACACCAGTAAAAAGCGCTATTCCGCCTAACCTGCTTTATTGAGCTGAAGTTGCTCTTATATTCACATTGGGTCATTTTTGAACAATGACAGCCTTCCTATACTGTTTACCATGCTACTCTGAATTTTCGCTCTGAAATAGCATGTAAGTGTGCCAAAGTAATAAATGTAATTCCTGCACGCCGCTGACACTAACTAACTGGCGAATGACATGAACTAGTGGGTTGTCTGTCGGCTGTTGTGACGCGGTGCGCGCGCTCGTGATATCAGGGGGTGTGGCTTTGAATCACAGTCCATCCCCGCCGTCCAAAGATAATATGCTAAGCGGTTAGCATTTTGGCAGATCCCCTACTGCACCTTTAACTTTGTCACACCACTCGACACACCCACCTGATCGCCAATAGCTGCTGTTGCTCATGTAGATGGAAGTTGCTTACTCTCCGTTGAAATGAACGGTTGCTTGTCATTTGAAGTGTGAATGAGGCTTGAAAAAAATGGCTGATAAATCAGACAAAATGAAGTATTTTTCAATTGTTAAAATGCAGATTGTTCACAGAGAGGGTTGGGTTTAGGTGTAGAGGACAGAATATACAGTCTGTACAGTAGAAACATCAGTATATCTATGCAAAGTCCCCATAAAGATAGCTGTACAAATGTGTGTCTATCACAGAGCAGGTGAAATTAATGAATTAAAGATGAGTTGATTACAGCATCAGCACAGACTGTGACTGTCAGGAACACACATCTCTAACAGGAGAGCCAGGAGCTGTGCAAATACCCTATTAGCTGCTTACATTCTCCACAAACACTCGCACAAGGCCAAATCTTGGATTTAATTAGTGTGACTTTATCTGTGCTGCAGTAAATTCAATATATAATGAAGACGTGGGAAATATGACTGAGAGACATGTAAATAATTTTTTTTTTTTTGGAGAAGATGAGAGCATATTAAAGAAAATTGAGTAAATATGAGGCATATTGATTTCACAGAGCAAGGTGGCAACCTGTTGCTGGTGTCAACACTTAAGAGCCACTCGAGGATAGAGCTGTGAGAATCCCAGAGATTCGCATGCAATTTACTCACTCACACAAATCATTCGGGCTTGTTTTCTGCAAGATTCAATTTTGTGAAACTATAATAAGCTGGAAGTCTACTGGCTGAGGAAGGTGGTATCACATTTTACGCCTCATATGTCACGCAAGATTTCATGCAAACATAAAAAGATATTTAAAAAAATAAAAAAATTATCATTAAAAAATTATTATATTATTATAGTAATGCAATTTTTTTATATATATATATATAAATATATATATATATATATATATATATATATATATATATATATATATATATATATATATATATATATATATATGTATATGTATGTATGTATGTATGTATATATATATATATATATATATATATATATATATATATATATATATATATATATATATATATATATATATATTTAATAATTATATTATTATAGATTTTGGTTGTACGATTATAGTCTGAATAATCACGGTTATAATACAACAAACAGTTTCATGATAATTATCCATTCATTAACTTTAAAACACTACTAGTTTAGAAAATAACTCCTTATATTTATTCATATGTTTTATTATTATTTTTTTAACTCATGACCTTTCTAAATTATATTTTTAATGTTTTTGTCCAACACTTTAACAGTGTTAATAACTCTGCATGCATGAAACAGCAGTGGATCACCCGTTTTAGGAAAGAAACAATTGTTTTTATAATTTCACTGTGAAATTTACATGAGAACGAGGAAACAGTGGTGTTTGAGGCTCACGGTTTGACCATTTTCATGTGCTTAACTCTTCTTATTCAGCTATTCATCCAGGTTTTTATTATATGCCACCTTTAAAGATTACTCCTTTATTGTGGATTGGCATGTCAATTAGCCTGCTGAGCTAATCTCCACAACACATCTGCACATCATCAGGTGAATATCTTTCGCAGGTACCTTGACAAAGCACAAAACGACAGCAGAGAAGTGTAATGTCTTCAAGTGACTGCAACACAATCGGATTTACAAGATGGGTCCCATAAACAGCAGCGCAATGGTGTAATTACAATAGAGAAATGTCCTTTTTTTTCTTTGCACAAACTAGTATTGATCACCATTACATCTTCACTGTTGATTCTTCACTTAAAGCACTTTGTATAGATTGTGTTTACTGCAAGCTCATGAGGCAGCAGGCCAAACTCCTATGGAGATAGATCAGTCTCAAAAATAAGACATTTGCTAAAAATAAAACCACAGTGGAATAAACCGCCAACTTATCCAGCATACGTTTTACGCAGCGGATGCCCTTCCAGCTGCAACCTATCACTGGGAAACATCCATACACACTCATGCACACATATACACTACGGACAATTTAGCCCACCCAATTCACCTGTACCACATGTGTTTGGAGTTGTGGGGTAAACCGGAGCACCCAGAGGAAACCCACACCAACACAGGGAGAACATGCAAACTCCACACAGAAACGCCAACTGACCCAGCCGAGTCTTGAACCAGCAACCTTCTTGCTGTGAGGTGAATGTGCTACCCACTGTGCCACCATGCAGCCTGTTTTGAATTTATGAATTGGATTTGCCTATTTACGAATCGTGTTTTTGATTAACGAATTGTATTTGTATATTAACGAATTGTGCTTTGAATTTACAAATTGTGTTTTAAATTTACAAATTAGATTTGCATATTTATGAATTGCATTTTGAATTAACGAACTGTATTTGTATATTTATGAATTGTGTCTTGAATTTACGAGTTGTGTTTTGATTTTACAAACTGAATTTGCATATTTACGAATTGTGTTTAGAATTTGCGAATTGTGTTTTAATTTACAAATTGTATTTGCATATTTATGAACTCTGTTTTGAATTAACGAGTTGTATTTGTATATTTATGAATTGTGTTTTGAATTAACGAATTGTATTTTTATATTTATGAATTGTGTCTTGAATATAAGAGTTGTGTTTTGATTTTACAAACTGAATTTGCATATTTATGAATTGTGTTTAGAATTTGCGAATTGTGTTTTGAAAATACAAATTGGATTTACATATTTATGAATTGCGTTTTGAAATAAGAAATTGTATTTGCATATTTACTAATTGTGTCTTAAATTTACGAATTGGATTTGCACATTTACTAATTGCGTTTTGAATTAACGAAATATATTTGTATATTTACGAATTGCGTTTTGAATTAACGAACTATATTTGTATATTTAAGAATTGTGTTTTGAATTTACAAATTGAATTTGCATATTTACAAATTGTGATTTGAATTAAGAATTGGATTTTGTAAATGTAATTGTGGTGAGTGGGTTGGGCCGAGAGCCGTAGGAACCGAATGAGGCCAGGACTTGAGTGACAATGAGAAGCACCTGTGCCCCACACCAGCCTTGAGTCCCACAGAGAAGCTTTGGACTATGAAAGAAGGAGAGACAGCAGTGGAAGACGAGAGCTGCCGTCTGTTTGTTTTATTTTCTCATTAAAAGTTCTTTAAAATTTCATTGGTTCTCCACATCCTTTTTTTCTCAGGTGGTTATCAAACTTTGTTACAGTGGTGCTGAAATTCAGGAGAAGGGGGGGGCACCTTGTCCACATGCCCTCACGGCTAAGAGGGGGGCGAGTGTTCGGGAGTTGTTGCTGGCTCCCAGCATGGAGGAGAGCATGGGATGTGGGGCTCAATACTGCAAGGGAAAGAGCCACTAAAGACAAGGGGCCGTCCACAGAATCGCTAGCAGAGCAGGAGACAAGAAGTGCCACCAGCCGGAAGAACCACCGCCGGCCACCAGAGAACATCAGGCTCCAAGAACATCATCGGAATTCTCAGCTGGTTAAGGACTAAGAGGCAACATGTCTGGAGAACCGTACCCCAATTTTTCTTTTCCTCTCCTTTCTCTCTGTCGCTTCTGTCTCTCCTCTTTTTCCCATCTCCTTTCCTCTCGCCCTATTTCCCAGGTCTCACAGGTGTGGGAACACCACACCCCACTGAACTTCTGTGAGGAGCTGCCGTCTTGTTTGTTTTACTTTCTCATTAAAAGTTATTTAAAAGTTTGTGGGTTCTTTTTTTACAGTATTATTTTTGAGACTGTGTTTGTGTGTGTGTCTGTACTAGTGTTGTCCCAATACTGGAATTTCCAACTTTGATAAGATACCTTGAAAAATATTGATATTCAATACAATTTCTCATTAGAAATTCTGCAACATTAAAGTATGCAAATTAAGTAAAAAGGGGAAAAAAACGAAAACATATAGGGCTCTATTTTGACAATCCATGCGCAAAGTTTAAAGCGTAAAAGCATTAAGGGCGTGTGAATCCACTTTTGCTATTTTAAAGATGGAAAAATCCGCTCTGCACCGCAGCGCATGGTCTCACAGGGTTGAGCTTATTCTCTTAATGAGTTATAGGTGTGTTTTGAGAATAAACCAATCAGAGTCTCATCTCCCATTCCCTTTAAGAGCCAGTTGCGTCGTGCCATGGCGCATTAGCTATGTACACGGCAGACTTTCAAAGTGTAAAAACTGAACGCTTCACTAGTAAGAAAACAGTTAAACAGACCATCTGCAGCACAAGAATGAGAGATAAGCCTCCTCATTATTTACTTTTACTCTCTTCCGTAAATAAGGAAGCGTGTTGTACGCAAAGACATCCATTAGCCTATAAATAATTAATTCCGTTTGTTAAGCGCAGTTAAGATTTGCTTCAAAACTATTTCTAAATTTTGTTCTAATTTCCAGCAAACGAATAAATGAACTTCCAAATACACATGCTGTGCTCCATATGGTCTAAAACCTGACAGGTGGGCAAACCTAAGCTTGTTTTCAATAAAACAAATATAAATATGCATATATAATAAACAATACTGCTAATAATAATAACATTATACAAAAGCAAATTGTTATGAATGAAATGAAAAAGCCTCCCGAGATGAAGAAGGCATGGAGGCGGTGGTTTTTATATTTATGTAGCCTAGAAAATAATCATTTTTTTAACATTTTAATCCTTGAATTTTTTATATGTTAAGATATTTGCGTATTGCTGTACATCCTGTGTGTATTAAGCAGTGTGTAAGAGAGGCACACTGCGCCGGACTATAGACCTGCTTTGATCTGGTCAGAACAGTGTATTTTAGCTCCTCAAAATAGCAATGCGCCTCAACACACCTCCTTTTTTAGACTAGAACTCCTGTGCACGCACATATGAGAGCAAATGCATTTGCTATTTAAACAGTGTGGCGCAAAACATTAATACGACTCTTGTGCTGAGCTGAAACTAGTAAACAACAATTGCGTCGCACCTTGCGCCGGGTGTATGATAGGGCCCATAATGTTTATATGAGGTACATCAGCAGTCCTTAAGTCCAAAAGCCAATAAATTACAAAAAAGCAATAAATTAGTGCACTTTCATCTTATTTTCTGGTTAAAACAAAGGTATTAAAATATTGATATTATTAGTGAAAGAATGATCAAATTCTTCAGCATGTTTACTTTATTTTAAATCGCTTGAATGGTCATCACGTCAGGATTAGACTTCTGTTAGCCGAAACAGCAGCGTACAGTAACATCTCTAGAGACAAACCACATTTCTGAACGTCACTTCTGTCAATCAAAACATCAGGTGAAGCCTGCAAACTGACAGGAAAAAATCCATCAGCCCTCCACGTTTGTACAATTCCATGTTCCTCCACTGATTTATGAGCTGCAATGTGATGGAAGGATTATATTAAGCAGAAAGAATGAGGAGCCGGGGATTTTGAAGTGGGACGGAGAGCTCCACACAGCATCTGCTACCGATCTCACACCCAGCGGGAGCTTCACTGGTGAAAATGAGGTACCGCGAATCACACCAAATGTCCTGTGCTTGTTCAGACTCGAGGGGTAAAGAATGAGACAAACACAGAACAGCTCAAAACCGATGTCGGAAGCTGCTCCCATATTTAGCACAGCGGGAGATTCTAACTGTGAATATTTCTTCAGCAAACTTCCATGACAAGTTTCAAATTGGAAAGTGACTTTATAGACTGTATAAACCAAATGTTAGGAAGAGACAGTATTATATAGAGTTGCAGTCAAAATAATTAGCCCTCATGTGATTTTTTTTTTCTCAAAAATTTCCCAATTGATGCACGGAGCAATGATTTTTTTACAGTATATTTCTGTGGAAAGGGGGCGGGGCTGAGAGCCATGGGAACGGAATGAGGCTGCTGCGTGAGTGAATTCACCAGTGGCGTTCACCGGCCTCGAATCCCACGGAAGGAGCTCTGGACTATAAGAGGAGAAAAGATGCCAGCCAGCCAGTCGAACTGCCGGCGGACACCAGAAGACGGACAGGTGGATAGATTCCCCCACAGGGCTCCCAACACATCGTCGTATCACTCAGCTGGTGGAGGATCGAGTGGCAGCATGTCTGGAGAACCGAACCCCATTTTTTTTCCTCTCTCCCCTCTCGGTCTACTCGGTCTTTCCTCTTTTTTTTCCATCTTCTTTTCTCTCGGCCAGTCTCATATGGGTCTCGTGTGGCACCAAACCTATATGTGGTATGTGGCGAGGGGGTGGGGCAGAGAGTCTTGGGAACGGAATGAGGCCACCGCGTAAGTGGATGCACCTGTGGCGCGCACCGGCCTCGAATCCCACGAAAGGAGCTCTGGACTATAAGAGGAGGAACGATGGCAGAGGAAGCCGAGAGAGGACCGGGCCCGGACATATTGTTTTACTTTGGTTTTCACTTTGACGGCAGTCACCGTGAGGAGTTGCTGTCCGTTTGTTTTGGTTTAGACGGCAGCCTCCCTGAGGAGCTGTCATCCCTTTTATTAATTAATATTTTAAAACTTTGTGGGTTCTCTGCCTCCTTCTTCCCAGCGGCCAGAAGGTCGTTGTCACCGACTCGGTCCCAGTCACTCCCCTCGCTGGCCAGCAGAGGCCACCATCTCCGGACTTCTAAGCATTACATCATCCACTTACACTGATCCAGCACACCTGATCTGAATCCCGCTAATGACCCACGTACCCTTTATAAGCAGCTCTCAAACACTCAGTCGTTGCGAAGTCTTGTTTAGCCCCGGCCAGCATTACTGAGCGTTCTATCCTGCCTGATCTCCTCTTCAGCCCGTTTCCTGACTCTGCTCTGCCTTCTGCCTGCCCACGACTTAAGCCTGTTACACGGACTCTGGTACTCGCTGCCAGCCCTCGACCCAAGCCTGTTACACGGACTCTGATACTCGCTGCCTGCCTCTGACCCATGCCTGGTAAATCACTCTGTGTCTGTCAACTGCCAGCCCTAAGACCTGCATTGCTGTTACTGTTGTATGTTCGCACATTTGTGCGTGTTGTTTGTTGAATGAAAGTGTGACTAATAAATACTGCATAATGGATCCCTCCGTGCCAGTCTCCCCGTTACAGTCGTAAACTTCATTACAATTTCCAATAATATTTTTTTCCTTCTGGAGGAAGTTTTCTTATCTGTTTTATTTCGACTATAATAAAGCATTTTTTAATTAGTTTTAAACCACAGGTGTCAAACTCGGTTCCAAAAGGGCCGCAGCTCTGCACAGTTTAGTTCCAACCCTAATTAAGCACACCTGATCAAACTAATTGAGTCCTTCAGGCTTGTTTGAAACCTACAGGTAAGTGTGTTGGAGCAGGGTTGGAACTAAACTGTGCAGGGCTTCGGCCCTCTAGGAATTGAGTTTGACACCCCTGGGTTAAACCATCTTAAGGACAATATTACTATCCCCTTAAGCAATATATAAGTTCTCAGTTGTCATGAAGTCAAAGGAACTGTTCAAAGAGCTCAGAGACAGAATTGTGGCCGGGTACAGATCTGACCAAGGTTACAAAACAAATTCTGCTGCACATTAGGTTCCTAAGAGCACAGTGGACTCCATAATCCTTAAATGAAAGATTATTGGGACGACCAGAACCCTTCCTAGAGCTGAGCAAACTGTGCTATCGGGGGAGTAGAGCCTTGGTGATAGAAAAACCTAAAGATCACTGTGGCTGAGCTCCAAAGATGCAGTTAGGAGATGGGAGAAAGTTGTAGAAAGTCAACCATCAATACAGCCCTTCACCAGTGAGGGCATTCATGGCAAAGTTGCCTGAGACATGAAAGCCTGCACTCCAAGATGGTGGGAAACTCCCAGACTCGCTGGTCTGATGAGACCAATATAAAACTTTTTGGCCTTAATTCTAAGTGGAATGTGGGGAGAAAACCAGGCACTGCTCATCACCTGTCCAACACGCACGTCCTGATTTTGCCAATTGCTAGTTGTCCTGAGACCAACATTTTTCATGATGACCCAACTCCATCAGCCAATCAAACGTCATCAGGTCATAATTATGTGCCCCCTGCAAAGTCCACAAAAATTCAAAAAAAGAAGAAAAAAACACACCTGCATTGTTTTACCAGTGAACAGAACAAGTGAAAGGTAAGATCACGAGTTTTCTCCTATCAATTTACAGAATGAGGCAAAATTAATATTTGTTGCTCTTTTTTCCAGGTAAGCGAACATTTAACATTAGTTTGCATTGACGAGTTAGCCTAATTTGCCGTTCATACAAGTCTAACGTTAGATTGATATGCTCTAATGTACTTTCTGGCTCACATTAAAACAAGACAACAAATTTAGGGGCCTGAATACTTTCCGTACCCACTGTGTGTATATGCCAGATTTTGGCATCAAAAACATTAAAGCATGGATCCATCCTGCCTTTTATTAACGGTTCAGGCTGGTGGTGGTGGTGTAATGGTGTGGGGGATATTTTCTTGGCACACTTTGGGTCCATTAGTACCAATTGACCATCGTGTCAAAGCCACAGCCTACCTGAGTTTTGTTGCTGACCATGTCCATCCCTTTATGACCACAGTCTTCTGATGGCTACTTCCAGCAGGATAACGCACCATGTCATAAAGCGTGAATCCTCTCAAGTACTCAAGTGGCCTCCACAGTCACCAGAGCTCAATCCAATAGAGCAGCTTTGGGATGTGGTGGAACGGGAGATTGGCATCATGACTGTGCAGTCGACAAATCTGTAGCAACTGTGTGATGCTATTATGGAGCAAAATCTCTGAGGACTATTTCCAGTACCTTGTTGAAACTACGACACAAAGGAATAACGCAGTTCTGACGGGGACAATCCGGTACTAGTAAGGTGTACCTAATAAAGTGGCCAATGAGTGTATATATACACTCATTCAATGAGTGTGTATATATGTATATACACACACTTTATATCGTGTACTTCTATAGGCTCTGTATTCAAGCAGTTGCAACTGTGATGCACGGTAAAACAGCGTGTTTTCTCCAGGTATTGCAGACCACTTTTGTGGGAATGTGTTTTGGACAACAAAATGTCTCTGGATGCTCCAGTACAGTGTGTGTGTGTGTGTGTGAGTGTCTGGTTTAATGCATAATTAAGAAGGTCAGGGTTAATGAAGCACCGTGGACTAAAGTTCAGGAGATCCTTTGGCTCTGTTTACTCTGTCAAAGCCCCCACAGAGACACAAACAGAGAGACGGGCTAAACGGAAGCCAGCAAAATAGAGGAAAAAGCGCTGAATGAAAAGCTCGATAATAACAAGCTGCCCACTCGGAC
The DNA here is from genome assembly GCF_049306965.1 of Danio rerio. NCBI lineage: Eukaryota > Metazoa > Chordata > Actinopteri > Cypriniformes > Danionidae > Danio > Danio rerio. The sequence continues at coordinate 3,415,554 of NC_133188.1, forward strand.
TAATACAGGGTTTGACCCGCACACTTTAAAAGATGTTCTCTTACTTGCAAAGAGCAACCTAATTATCCAAACACAAAAGAGAGCGAGTAAGAGAAAGCAAGCCCTTGTGAGAAAGAAGAGTTTAATGGTTCAGGATGTGCACTTGTAGTGCGCTTTTAGTCAATAACGTAAAATTATTGTAATAAAAGGCCGTTTTTACTGCACTGAAAGAGAGTGCGCTTTTCAATCATATCCAATTAGTACAATTTTATATTGATATATTTTAACAACCTTTTGTCAAGCTTTAAGGGAATAGTTCACATAAAGATAATCTATTCTCCTTTAGGCATGGGACGATAACCGTTTTAAAGGTATACTGCGGTTTGGAAAAGTCAGGGTTTTAAAACTGTCAACATTTTCTGCAATACCGTTCCTAAAGTATGTGTATACTTTTTTATTTCATTTTTTTTATTGTTTTTGAGACAGCCGTATCTTCAGCAAAAAAGATATCTAAAGATGCCGTTTTAAACTGTAAAAAATATATCTATTTTATGTATCTATTTATTTATCTATTTTATTTACGTATTTATTTATAGATTTTATTTATTTATTTATCTATTTTATTTATCTATCTATTTATTAATGTATCTATTTGTCTGTCTTATTTATTTATCAAATTTTTTATTTATTTATCCATTTTATTGACGTATTAATTTATAGATTTTATTTATTTATCTATTTTATTTATTTATTTATCTATCTATTTATTAATTTATGTATCTATTTGTCTGTCTTATTTATTTATAATTTTTTTATTTATTTTTTTATATTTAAAACATATATATATATATATATATATATATATATATATATATATATATATATATATATATATATATATATATATATATATATATATATATATATGTATGTATGTTTAAATTTATATTAAAAAAATACATTTATATATTTTGTTTTATTATTTCATTTATTTATTTATTTATTTTAATTTAATTTATTTAAATTTTTATTGTATTTATATATTTATGAATTTTATTTCATTAACTTTATTATTTGTTATTTATTTAGTTAGTTTCTTACTTACATACTTATTGGTTGACTAGAGGATGGTAACATTTGACAAGCATTATAAGAATTACAAAGATATGGTATTTCATTTTTAAAACATTTTTGAAACAAATGATGACTGCAGAAGTCATTAAATCATTAAGCCTGACATGTTTACTCTTCCAAAATATTTGAAATGTTTCTTAAAATAAAATATATTGTGTTCAAAAGAGAAAAAAAAGTTTTTGTTTTTTACCCAGACATTTAAAAAGAATATATTTTAGAGCAGTAATCATAATACATTGAAACCATGACATTTTTATCCAAGGTTATCATACTGTCAGAATCCTATATAGGTCCATGCCTATTCTCCCTCAAGTCCTCCAGATGATTTTATTTTTTCTTCAATAGCACACAGAATAAGATTTTTTTTTTTTTGCGGAAACTGTGATACTTGGTGATTCATTTCATGTAAGTCAATGGTTATCATCAATATTACAGTACAAAAAATGTATATCATAGAATACAAAACGTATTAATGTGGCTCTAGATGAAACATTGGTCACTCAGAGCAAAATTATCAGTTAAAATGATCTGAAATTGAACATTATTTACAATATTACTATTATTTTTAAAAATAATATTATGCCTACAAATGCTCTGGTTTCCAAAGACATGTGGCATAGGTGTATTGGGTGAACTAAAAAATTGTCCGTAGTGTATGTGTGTGAATGCGTTTGTATGGATGTTTCCCAGTGATGGGTTGCAGCTGGAAGGGCATCCGCTGCGTAAAACATATGCTGGATAAGTTGGCACTGATAAAAGACAAAGTCCGCGCTTCTCCAATTCCACCCGGAGGAAACCCAGGCGAACGCAGGGAGAACATGCAAACTCCACACAGAAACGCCAACTGACCCGAGGTTCGAATCAGCGACCCAGCGACCTTCTTGCTGTGAGGCGACAGCACTACCTACTTCGCCCCATATTAATAACAATTTAATAATAATAATCTAAATATTTCTCATTAACTTCCGGGTGCAGCTGTATGTGATCTATAGATGATTAACGCTGTGGATGGATGATAACAGCCTTCTGTGCCTACTGGTAGCCTCTACTAGCCCATATCTATTAGCTGATAACCACTGATATAACGCACATTCAATAGAGTGATAACATTCAAATATGCTGTCTGAGGAGGTTTACCTGAAGTGTGGATTCATTGCAGAGCTCTCGTCCAGCAAAGATGACCCGCAGCTGATCGGACTGAACGCCCTGTAAACGACCCACCGCCTCCTTCAGCTCAGACACACTCGCACCCTGCTCCAACTCCACCGGGAACCCATGGCTGGAATTAAACCGCACGAAAACTATAAAGAAAGACAGAAGAGAGAATGATAGAGATTAGGGGAATTCTGATGCTGACACAGGGTTTATAAGCCAGAGAGAGAGTAAATTAAATGTAAACTTTCATTTTTGTGTGAACTATCGCTTTAATGATTTGCCTTTGATATTGACTGCCTAATTTTTGTGCAACTTGTGTGTGTGTGCGTGTGTGTGTGTGTGTGTGTGTGTGTGTGCAGGTCCACAACATAGCACAGCAATGACTCCAAAATTGCTATTATGAGTTCATTCATTAATTTTCCTGATGAATGATACGCCAACTAATGTGGCACATATTTTAAACAGCATCACCTTAGTCACGTGACCTGGTGTTTCGAAACACTTTAGTCACATGACCAAGGTGTTTTGAATCACTTTAGTCACGTGATCTGGTGTTTTGAAACACTTTAGTCACATGACCTAGCCGTTTTGAATCACCTTAGTCACGTGATTTGGTGTTTCGAAACACTTTAGTCATGTGACCTAATGTTTCAAAACACTTTAGTCACATGACCAAGGTGTTTTGAATCACTTTAGTCACGTGATCTGGTGTTTTGAAACACTTTAGTCACATGACCTAGCCGTTTTGAATCACCTTAGTCACGTGATTTGGTGTTTCGAAACACTTTAGTCATGTGACCTAATGTTTCAAAACACTTTAGTCACATGACCAAGGTGTTTTGAATCCCTTTAGTCACATGACCTGGGTGTTTCGAATACTCTTAGTCACGTGACCTGACTGTTTCGGATCATGCTTCAGTGCAGTAATTCGAAACAATTGCGCTTCGGGATCTCGACACTGTGTTGAAATGTCAGATTCACGTCAGTCATCCCTATTGGTATGCTCAAGCATTAAGAGTAGCTTTACTGGAACTAAAGGGCCAAGCCCTCAAAAACAACCCCACACCATAACCTCCCTCCGCTAACATTACACTTTGCATAATGCAGTTAGGCAAGTACCATTTGTCCTGGCTACCTCCAAACCCAGACTTATCCACCGGATCAATGGAAAGATGTAAAATATGCAGACAAAGCAATTAAAAACTCAAACACACACTAGACAGGATATAAAGAAGTATAGGTGAGAATATCCTACACAGAAAAAAATAAAGACAAAAGTTAAACAGTTTGGGACAAGGACAAAACAGGTGAGAGGCAGAGATGCAAAAAAAAGGCCATGTTAACATTCAGCCCTTGCCATCCGTCCCCTTACAGCACAACCCCCTTCATTAAGATGACTGCGATTTGCTGCAGAAGGACTTTTTCTTATTATCATGTGTGCTTATTATTTTAATTGAAATGAGTCAACCTTTTTCAGAGCCCCCAGAGGCTTAGAGATAAACTGGGAAATGGAAAAATGGCTGATATTAAAGGAAAGAATGCGCAGTAAAATTGCACATTACGGACAAAAAAAATGGAAAGGGCGAGAGGACGGCGTGAAGGTGTTTGTTCTCCACTCTTGTGTAATTAGCTCTGATTAAATATTTGTCCAGACTGAATTTGAGCATAATGAAATGTGTAGATGCACAACGAATATCCTCACAAAACAATTTAAAGTTAGTTTGCTTTTTTACTCTCATTTATGACCAAACACTGTAAATGATGCTGGGTTCCACACAACTCCTTCATGTTGTCCTAACACAAATCGATGAGGTTAACTTAATTGTTTTTACAAATGTAACTTTATTGAACATAAAACAATTACGTTTTCCTCAATAAAGTAATAAATTAATAATGGGGATATAAATTAATCTCCAAAATAATCTGAGGAGTTGTGTTGATTTAGCTCATTATAAATAAGTATTCTGAACAAACACTGTAAAAACACTGTAAAAAATATTGGGTTTCACAGAATAAATTAAGTTATTAACTTGTTAGTTTTCACAAATTTAAGTGGACTTAACATAAAACTTTTGTTCCAACAAAAAAAAACTTGGTACTTTATTAGTACTGGTGCTAAAAATACTGAAGTATCAATAAGCTCTGACATTAACGGTTCTAATGGACAATCATTGCTAAATAATCGTTACTTATAGTAACATAACTTAACTGACCAACATTTACTAATTTGCAATATTTGATGTTCGTCTGCACTGTTGGCAATATCACGTGAGAAATGCTGGTCTTGTTAAGGCTTTAACGGAATTACTACTTTTATAGAAACCACTTATTGGTTCGGTACTTTAACGTTCGGTACTTTTATAAAAGAAGTCGGGACCTTTACGCCCCATTCACACGGGGCTTCAGCGTCAACGCTTCCCATTTACTTTGAATGGGTGACGTCAGGCATTGCCGAACTGCGTTGTGGATCCATTAGCGCCGCTTCAGAGGCGTCGCTTGCTGCAGAAGTTGGGACTAGCTCAACTTTTCAATCGCCGACGGAAGCGTCAGCCAATCAGATCACTGTATGCAAATACACCTGCTAGACAGTGGCCTATTGCTGACTGAATTTCATTGGCTGACGCTTCTATGACGATCGCTTCAGCTCCAACTTCAGACACGACTTCAGTCAAGCATTGACGCTGAATCCCCGTGTGAATGGGGCGTTATTGGCTTGAATTCCGTTAAAACCTTAACCATACCCATCTCTAGTTTTAACTCATTTTAAATAAGTAGCTCAAAGAAACAACAAACGACATGTTTTTTGAGTAAAGTGTGTGCAAAAAGAACCGTGGTTGGCCCTAAAACAGGACTGATGTATTATGCTTCTATATAAACAAAGCCTTTCTGCTTCTCCCAGAAACACACAAACATTCTAAAAAAAAGAAAGAAAGAAAGTGAGAAAGTGAGAGAGAAAGAGAGGGATTTGGTCATGCAGACTCGATATCACTCAGCCATAGCTCTTCCAGGAAATTGCATTCAGTGATATTGTTGACTTAAGCACAGAAAGACCAACACTTGCACTGATTGCTACTAAACGACACAAGCCGAGGGTCTCGCAACGCTCTTTAAGAAGGCTTTGAGTGATTGCTTGTTGTTAAAGCGTGACATTCTCTAATAAAGGCATTCGGTCGGCCGCATTTTGAGACAAATGACACTTCAGCCAATTGCAGGCCAAAAATACAACAAATCATATCGCACAGAGCAGACAGAGACAGAAACCTGCATTTAAATGGTGTGGAAGGGTTTTGGACTCGGCATGTTTAATGTCATAATTCAACTAAAAATGGACAATTCTGGCCTCGTTTTCTTACACTCATTTTTTTCCCCAAACCTACAGTACGCTGTAAAAAAACTCCTTCAACAAAGCGATTGACTTAACTTAATTGCTTGAATAAATTTAAGTGGATTGAAGATGAAACAATTAAGTTGTCCAAAAAAACCCCCCCAAAGAATTGTGATGTTTTAGGCCATTTTAAATAAGTTGTTTGAACATCTTTTTGAGTGTACACTAGGGATGTAATGTATCAGAATTTCACGGTACGGTAATACCTCGGTATGAATGGTACGGTACGGTATTTATTGAATAATTTACAGATAAAACAAAACTAATGAAAAGACTCGAAAAAAGTGGCAAAAGTGTTTATTTACCTTGGCACTGAACATATCAATGACATACAAATCAGCCATCTATCTGTAAGTTTCCAAACAGGAACTTCAATTTTTCAATTTTAATAACAAAAAACTATTAAACCATATAAAAAAATAAAGTTTCAATTTAGTAATGTTAAAAACTCATCACATATAGCATTTAATCACTCACTCAGATAGAGATGGGTTTTTAAGGAAAATGATCATATAACTATAATCTGGTAAAAGCTGGGATCTCTGGGCATGTTCCCTGCAACAGAAATAAACCCTCTCATTTGGGACTGAGGTTTCTGGGACAGAGAGATATGATTTAGCCTAGGTTGACAGCAGTGGGTAACGTTGTGCATTGTCTTTCCACCACTTGAGAGGACAAGCCATGAGTGAGATAGAGGTCTCTTTACGGTACAAGTCAATGTCTGCATCAATCTAACAAGTGTGCTGTGTTCTGCCCGACTTATATTTCACCACAGTCTGGCAGTGCCTGCATACTGTTTTTTTCTTTGTCTGTCACCTTTTCTCCTTTTTCGTATCTTTTTAGAGAGAAACCAAAATGCTTCCACACATCTGATTTAAAACCCGCATTAGGTTCGATCATTTCCTCTTTTTCTTCCCCGTTACTAGCAGCACACTCCATTTCTGCATTTCTGGATCTGTAGTGACAACAGACCGCAAAGGATGATGGCCACGTCTAGGCTGATGGGATAGTTCCTGCTATCTCCCGTCCGCTTCATTCGCCTAAGCAAACTTTTCTCAGAAATATAGTTTTATTAAGTCATCCGCCTACGGTAATATTGAAAAAAATTTCTATTGCGGTATGACGGTATTTACAATATTGTTACATCCCAAGTGTACACTGTAAAAAATGCTTGGTTTCACATAACCCCTTCACGCCGTCCCAATGCAAATTGACTAATTTAATGGTTGTTACAATTTTAAGTGGACTGAACATAAAACAATTAAGCTATCCCCCCAAAAATCTCAAGAATTGTGTCGTTTCAGCTCATTGTAAACAGGTAGTTAGAACAAAGAGCAGAGTTTTGACAATTTTTGAGTGTCCTGAGGATTTTGTTCATCATACAATGACATAATAATATGTTGATTAACTCTATGGTACATCATTAAAAAAATGAGAAAGCTTTGTATGACAAAAATACACCAGAAAGTATAACGTAGTGATCATATTATTGATATACCAATAAATCTCGGGCGACGTAGTGGCGCAGTAGGTAGTGCTGTCGCCTTACAGCAAGAAAGTCACTGGTTCCAGCCTCAGCTGGGTCAGTTGGTGTTTCTGTGTGGAGTTTGCATGTTCTCCCTGCTAAATTTTCCGGCGTAGTGTTCTCCACAAGAAGAAAAGGATCATCCAGACTGTTTCCAGCAACATGTCCAAAAGCCAGGGTCTGTCATGGTATGGGGTTGTGTAAGTGGTGCTTGCACTTCTGTGATGGCACCATTATTGCTGAAAAATACAGAGATTTTGGAGCACAATATGCTACCTTGACCACATATTTCAAAGTCCTGGCTGTGGAAGAAGAGGATACAGGTATTTGAATGGCCTGCCTGCAATCCTGACCTGTCTCCAATAGAAAATGTGTGGCACATTTTGAAGCAGAAACTGCAACAACGAAGATCACGTACTGTTGCCCACCTTAAGACTTGTTTGCAGGAAGAATGGGACAAAACTACACCTGAAACACTTCATCACTTGGTGTCTTCAGTCCCTAAACATCTTTAAAGTGTTAAATAATACACAGTGGTAAACGCTTTACAGTTATATTGGTTTAGGTGAACCATCTATTTTAACATTACACTGCATTTCATTCCCCCTTCTTGCCTCTACTGTATATCTTTGCTATATTTCTCGACTCTTTATCACAGAAAAGGCTTTAATATCAGGCTATTTCCATTCAGACCGTTTCTACTGATTACACTAAGAATAGCAATGACAGTTGAAACCAAGATAAGGCTGATCTGAGCGCAGAGCCGCTTTTAGGGCCGGTCAGGTGACGTGTGCTGTCAGGCTGATTTCCATAATGTTTCTCATTGTTTTGTCTGCCTTTGAGGAGGATAACAAATGAGTAAATTCCCCCTTTGTCATGTTTCATCACCGCAGGAGTCAGTTTTGCGAGCGCATCTCGACGTGCCTGGACTGTCAGAGTTTTTCGTCCGTCAGCGAGAGTGACAGAAAGCAATCATCGCCGCGCCACTGGGCCCGATTACAAAGCAATGAGGCCAAACTCTACAATAATACTATTCACGTCCAAGTACGTTAAAGTTTCAGATCGTCGGATATTACTACTACTGACATTTTCCCAAGAGCTACACCTTGACTGTGGTTACACTATGAATTAGGCATCTCCATTGATCAGATACTCATTAGGAATACGAGAATAAAAGCTTTGCGTAATGCATATAGTTTCAAACAGGTCCTTATTGTTAGAAAAACAGAATGAAACAATGATAGAAAATTTAAATACACACAGATGGAGCAAGAATTATGAGCCCTGAATGTCTTTTTCAAATATTTGCTTATAAATTTGCTTATAAATACTTACTTTCAAACATTTTTTCATGTTTAATAGAGGAAGTATTTTTTCACAGTATTTACAACACGTATTACACGTCCTATAATGTTTATTCTTTTAGAAAAAGTCTTAATTGTTTTATTTTAGCTAGAATAGAAGCATTTTTTTTTTAAATTTTAATTATTTTATGGTTGATATTTTTAGCCCTGTTAAGATTACGGTTAAGGTTACGACACTTCTATACAGCTTAAAGTGACATTTAAAGGCTTAACTAGGTTAATAAGGTGAACTAGGCAGGTTAGGGTAATTAGGCAAGTTGTATAATGATGGTTTGTTCTGTAGACTATCGAAAAAAAAATTTGCTTGAAGAGGCTAATAATTTTGTCCAAAAAATAGTTTTTAAAAATTCAAAACTGCTTTTATTCTAGCCAAAATAAAACAAATAAGACTTTTTCTAGAAGAAAAAAATATTATCAGACATACTGTGAAAATTTCCTTGGTCTGTCAAGCATAATTTGGGAAATATTTAAAAAAGAAAAAAAAATCAAATAATTCTGACTTCAACTGTATATATACACATTTCCACATCAAAGTTCCTGAAAGAAAAGGAGGTCAAGGTGCTCCAGGATTGGCCAGCCCAGTCACCAGACATAAATATTAATGAGCATGTCTGGGGTAAGATGAAGGAGGAGTCAAAAAGATGAATCCAATGACTCTTGATGAACTCTGGGAGTCTTGCAAGAACTGTCTTTGCCATTCCAGATGACTTTATTAATCAGTGATTTGAGTCATGTCAGAGATGTATGGATGCAGTCCTCCAAGCTCATGATGGAGTCAGACACAATATTCATTCTTTTTCCTCTGCAGCATGACTTTATATTCTATACTGGACATCATTTCTGTTCAGTGACTTTGTCTCAGCAAAGTCAGGCCTTACTGTCCTAATTATATAGTTAAAAATCAAGGCATGATCATATTTTATTTTGGTTAAATAAGTGGAATCGATAGGTTTTTGGCTTTCATATAAGCCACTTCTGATACCAAATCATCAACTAGAAGTCAAGGTATTATTTGTTGTTCCTAAAACTTAAATAGGGAACAAGAATTTTGTCAGGTAGTGCTTAATATAATTGAGCTGTTCCCAAAACCAAAATATAAATCTTTTATAATCCATAATAGGGGGACTGTAAGTCTTGTTGACCCGGGCTACATGATTCATCTTTGAGTCGATAAATTTAGATTTGCTTATTTAAGTGATCATGAAAGTACTTTTCATTCAAAGAAACAGCACAATTCAGATGACTTGCACTGAAATGAATCAGCAGGCCAATGCAATCAGGCAAGCTTTAAACAGGCATCCGGGTGATCATCAGTTCAAGCTGAACGGCTTTTGGATTCAGTTATCTTCATGAGGGAAAATGCTGTCTCACACAAGTATGTTAAGCCAAACAAGGCTGTCAAGGTTCAGCGCACATCTTCTGACGTCGGGTTATTTTCTCTCATCGAAGTTCCAAAAAAATGCCCACCAGAAGCTCTGCCTTCATCTGAATGTCAGACCGCAGCAATAAAATTTCATCCTCCAGGGCAGATGCGTTCATTCGGAAAGCTGATGCAATGTTTGACGCCTGTGTACACCTGCTGGAATATGTGCAGTTCTGATGTCCAAGTCACAATAAATATAGAAATGCAGCATGATAAATAAAACAACACACTAATTATGTTTGCACAAGTATCCACTAGTTAAGTTGTGATGAATACTGTTTCCGGGTCCAAGCCGCTGCTCATTTATTCGTTTTATTCAAGAAAATATTTGTTTATAGCCACTTTTTAGTTAAGTGAATTTTATATAAAATCATAGTGTACACATCGGTCTCTGGACTGCATCACAAATACCAAAATTTGACCAATTTATAAAAAATGTATCACTTTCTGGCTAGTGGATGTTAGCCATGGATATATATATATATATATATATATATATATATATATATATATATATATATATATATATATATATATATATATATATATATATATATATCTCGCGATCATGATTTTTCAAAGTATTATATCGCTTTGTAAACGTTTATTATTACCATTTGTTGAGTCTCCCCGTACGGTTTTATAGAGTGCTTGGACCCGGAAGCCGTTTCGTCACACTTAACAAGTGGATTGTGACCAAATCGTTCGATGGGAATGTGATGCTGCAAGTTTTTTTTTTTTTTTAATGAAGGCAGATCAGTCTTAAAACTTATACATTTACAAAATAAAATTCGTAAATTTAAAACAATTCGTAAATTCACAAATCCGATTCGTAAATTCAAAACACAATTTGTAAATTCACAAATCCAATTCGTAAATTCAAAATTCAAAACACAATTCGTAAATTCAAAATTCAAAACACAATTCGTAAATTCACAAATCCAATTCGTAAATTCACAAATCCAATTCGTAAATTCACAAATCCGATTTGTAAATTCAAAATTCAAAACACAATTTGTAAATTCACAAATCCAATTCGTAAATTCACAAATCCAATTCGTAAATTCAAAATTCAAAACACAATTCGTAAATTCACAAATCCAATTCGTAAATTCACAAATCCAATTCGTAAATTCACAAATCCGATTCGTAAATTCAAAACACAATTTGTAAATTCACAAATCCAATTCGTAAATTCAAAACACAATTTGTAAATTCACAAATCCAATTCGTAAATTCAAAATTCAAAACACAATTCGTAAATTCACAAATCCAATTCGTAAATTCACAAATCCAATTCGTAAATTCAAAATTCAAAACACAATTCGTAAATTCACAAATCCAATTCGTAAATTCACAAATCCAATTCGTAAATTCAAAACACAATTTAGGGAGAATTCCTCCTGCTGATAGCGGACAACAGTTCATCAAACTGGGTTTGGCTTAGTCAGAAGCACCGCTGAAAGCTTCCATCATCCAGGTATAGAGTCTGGAGGAGTTTATGAACTCACAGAGCTGGGTGCAACTCAGAATGGATCTAGTAGACTCAGGCACGGCTCCAAACAAATCAACGCTGTTTTTCAGTCTTCCTAAAGCACATAAACACAGCTATTGTCACAATAAAATCCATGTCAGCCATTTAGCAGCGAAGCTAGAGTCATAGGGGAGACAAAAGCCCCGCCCATGATATGAATTCACGTCTATTGTGAAGTGAATTTGACGCACGAATGAAGCAAGTAAATTCAAATTGTTATGCACCTATTTACACGCTATTAGCGTTATTTATCCGCGCATACTGCGTCTGGTGTGAACACCATTAGAGTATGCGTTGGGTGCACAGACTGTTTTTCCTCATCCTTAAAATAGCAAAAAGTGGATTTGAGCCTCTTTTCTACCTAACATAGGAAACAAATAGTCCTTTTGCAAAGAAAACTTTTAATATGTCAGAAATTAAAGCTAAAATTTGACCTTGGTGTTGGTTGCTCAAACAAGCTAAATGCAACAAACACAAACATTAATGCTGAGCTTCACAGATCCATAATATGAGCTATCTGAGACCTCATGTCTTGGTTTCACTGGACCATGACAGTGGAAATTGCTTGAACCATCTAAAATATATTTGTGTTAAGAGTAACCCGAGGCAGGGAGAAGTGAAAAAAAATTATGGAGAGATAGAGAGATGCATATGGTATGTGTCCATCTGGGCAGGTGACGAAGAGTCTTATTGAATCTTTCAGAACGTCTTCCCGCAGTTTTAAAAGCATCTCGCTGGAAAGTGAATCTTTAAGATGTTTGGCTTCAATTCCGTGAGTGCACTGATCAAACACTTACTTACCGAATGTGATAAACCCTCGGTTTATTCTGGTTTACTGCAAAATGTCATTCTTTCATATTAAAGAAAAGGGCAGGCTGTGACGTGCGCTCAAACAAGATGTGAACGCGGAAGACTGTGATTTGCCAAAATTGTAGGCTTTCTGCATGTGCTTTCAATAACACCCAGAGTTCAGAACGAAGTGAGGGGTGACACAGCAGTTACTTCATGTGGTGATCAGGTGCTTCAACAGCACAGCTTGACCTTGAAACTCTTGTCTTCAAGGCCCATTCACATTAAAGCGATAGTGCATCCAAAAGTAAAAACGGACTCACCATCAATTCACTTTAATTAGTTTCTTTTTTCCAGTTGAACCAAAAAGAGGCAGCACGGTGGCGCAGTGTGTAGCACAGTCGCTTCACAGCAAGAAGGTCACTGGTTCAAGCCCCAGCTGGGTTAGTTGGCATTTCTGTGGCCCCGTTTACATTAATGCGTTGAAAACGCATAAGTTTTCCTACGGTTACGCCATCCGTCCACACTACGCCAGAGTTTTTGAGCGCCGAAAACGGAACGTTTTGAAAACGCTGGAGAGGCCGTTTTCATTCTGAAACGCTGCTGCTCCGCCTCAGTGTGGATGGGGGAAAACAGAGACATCTGAAAACGGAGGCGGGGCTGCTGAGATTCGCTACCTGATTGGGGCTTTCGTGCCATTGCGTATCCTTCCCTTATTCATCAAGCCCCTATTACATGACTATAACACATGGCTTTAACGCTACCGGAAGACAGCAGACCAGCCTTCACTGTAAACAACAACACGGGCACAGAAATGGGAGTGTTGTTTGCACTATTGTCTGTTTTAGGCACCATTGTGCTGTTATTCATTTGTTATGTTTAGTAACAACTCGACCTCGTCATCTATCCACAAAAATACCTCTCTTGCTTTCTTTGTCATCGCGTTCATTATTCAACCGGCGTTTGTTGACTAACAATAACCAAATGTCGAGCGAGACACATCCTTCCTGTTTATACTAGAACGCGCATGCCCAGAGTGCGCGAATGGTCACGTGATATACGTTTTTTTGTGGCGTAGTGTGGACGGAGATATGTTCAGAAACGCTAGGTGAAAAGCTAGTGTGGACGCGGATCGTTTTTGATCAACTAAAATGCACTAGTGTAAACGGGGCCTGTGTGGAGTTTGCATGTTCTCCCTGTGTTGGCGTGGGTTTCCTCCGGGTACTTTGGTTTCCCCCCACAGTCCAAACACATGCGCTATAGATGAATTGGGTAGGCTAAATTATCCGTAGTGTGTGTGAGAGAATGAATGTGTATGGATGTTTCCCAGTGATGGTTTGCAGCTGAAAGGGCATCTGCTGCATAAAACATATGCTGAATAAGTTGGCGGTTCATTGCATTGTGGCGACCCCAGATTAATAAAAGGGACTAAGCCGAAAATAAAATGAATTAATTAATGAATTAACCAAAAAGAGGATACTCTAGATCAGGGGTGGGCAATCTTGTTCCTGAAGGCTCACCGACAGTACACATTTTTAACCTCTCTCTATTCAAATACACCTGAATCTAATCATCAGAACATTAAAATGCTAAGCTAGCTTTCTGCAACTCTCACATGGTCACCCACTGAAGCTAAGCAGGGCTGCGCCCGATCAGTACCTGGATGGGAGACCACATGGGAAAGCTAGGTTGCTGCCGGAAGAGGTGTTAAAAAGGCCAGCAGGGGGCGCCCAACCTGCGGTCTGTGTGGGTCCTAATGCCCCAGTATAGTGACGGGGACTCTATACTGCTCAGTGAGCGCTGTCTTTTGGATGAGACTTTAAACCGAGGTCTTGACTCTCTGTGGTTATTAAAAATCCCAGGATGTCCTTCGAAAAAGAGTAGGGGTTTCACCCCGGCATCCTGGCCAAATCTGCCCACTGGCCTCAGTCCATCATGGCCTCCTAACCATCCCCATATCATAATTGGCTTCATCATTCTGTCTCCTCTTCACCAATCAGCTGGTGTGTGGTCTGGCACAAAACGGCTCCCGTCGCGTCATCCAGGTGGATGAGGAGATTCCCCTCTATTGTGCAAAGCGCCAAGAAATGCTATATAAATGCTATATAAATATAAATGCCCAGAAGTGCTATATAAATGTCAGGAATTATTATTATTATTAGAAGAGACTGGAAAACCTGAAATAAATGGTTCAGATAAGGGGGACCTCCAAAATATGTACTGTTGGTGTGCCTTCAGGAACAGGGTTGGGTTGGGAAACACTGCTCTAGAAAATGATGGAAACCTGTTGCCATTTGGCATCCATTATAGAAGAAATACTGAGGAAGTCTATGGCTTTCCGGCATTCTTTAAAATATCTGATCAACATAAGAAAGAAATTCAAACAGGTTTATAATAAGTTGAGGGTTATTACAGCATTAAAGCTTGTTATTCTGTTCATATGTTTGAATTAATCAATAGAATATTTGTGTATATTTTTCACAAGCCCACTTAAGTCTGTGGAAGTGGGCCGGTCTGGAAGATTAAAACACATTAAAACACATACAAGTTTAAAAAAAAACAGTCCCCCGCAGGGCTCTACATCAAAGGGTCCTCATTGATATGCTTTACAGGAATGGTACAGTATAAACATGATCTGAGCCAATTTTAGCGTCTTTTGTAGATAGACCTAATGGTTCAAAAGTTATTAACATAATCATGACTGCCAATTTGCACAGTTGGAGGTGCTACAGAGTTGGAGATTTCAAATTTGCTGTGTTTAAAGCTGAGACTGTCCTCTAATTATAAGCCAAATCATACACATTTCCAGAAAGTGCTTCTATAAGTGGCCCTAGATTGTTGAAGTAGTTGAAGAAACTATCTATACTAACGGCACAACTGAATAATATCATTGGGATCACTTTCAGAACTTTTTTTCTAGCTTGATGAATGCTACAAATATTTTTGATAGCAACAACAGCTAATCAGAGTCAGAGTTATCACAATAACTGTAGCGCATACAGGACATTATTATCCATTGGTTTGGATGGCAGATCCTGTTATTTATGTGAAGTGGCCTTTAGAGAAGAGGATCTTTACCTTTTGGATGGCAAGGGCTCTCTTGGCTGTGTTCCACTCCACTTTTAGAAATGCACTTGCAAACTTTCTATCCCTTATTCCCTCTGGGAAATCCCCAGCTCAATTTAAAAGTGTGTTTCCATAAGCTTCATGGACATTCCCTCAATCCCTCTATTTTGGCCAAGGGAGTGAACCGGCTTCATATGTCCTCTCCAGCACCAATATATCCCAGAACGCAATCCAATTGTGACATCACTAAAGTGTAGTTCCTAAGAGCTCAAGGGTTTATAGTAGGGCTTCTCAAACTCAGTCCTGGAGGTCCAGTGTCCTGCATGTTTTATCTCCAACTTGCCTTAAAACACATGCAAGGATTTTTCAAGAAAGTGAAATGCCTTCATATGTCCACTCCAGCACCGACATATCCCAAAATGCAATGCAATTGTGACATCACAAAAGTGTAGTTCCTAAGAGCTCAAGGGTTTATAGTAGGGCTTCTCAACCTCAGTCCTGGAGGTCCAGTGTCCTGCAAGTTTTATCTCCAACTTGCTTCAAAACATGTGCAAGGATGTTTCTAGAAAGCAAGATGCCTTCATATAACCACTGCAGCGCCAATATATCTCAGAATGCAATGCAACTGTGACATAACAAAAGTGTAGTCCCCAAGTGCTCAAGGGTTTATAGATGGGGTTCTTAAACTCAGTCCTGGAGGTTTGGTGTCCTACAGATTTTAGCTCTGAATTGACTCAACACACAAGCAAAAATGTTTCTAGAAAGCGAGATGTCTTCATGTATCCCCTCCAGCATCAATATATCTCAGAATGCCATGCAACTGTGACATCACAAAAGTGTAGTTCCCAAGTGCTCAAGAGTTCATAGATGGGGTTCTCAAACTCAATCATGGAGGTCTGGTGTCCTGCAGGTTTAAGCTCCAACTTGCCTCAACACATTTACAAGAATGTTTCTAGAAAGCGAGATGTCTTCATATATCCCCTCCAGCACCAATATATCCCAGAATGCAATGCAATTGTGATGTCACAACAGTGTAATTGCCAAGTGCTCAAGGGTTAATAGGAGGGGTTCTCAAATTCGGTCCTGGAGGTCTGGTGTTCTGCAGGTTTTAGCTCCCTTGGTCAAATTAGAGGGATCGAGATCGAGAACCCCTGGTTTAGAGCATTCCATTAAAACCCATTCAGGTGTTTCGCCAGTAGAGGACACTTACGAAATGTAATCAATGATGTACTTACGAGGAAAGTTAGAGAGTGAAGGGCATAAAAATTGGACTGAAAGGCAGCTCTTATGTAAAGCATTGCATTCATCTTAACCTTTGAAGACCTTAAGGCGAGTTAAGTAACAGCAACTTTTCATTTTTAAGTGGAATGTCCATTATGTTTGACCTGTAAGGATTATTGCTCCAGGACCAACAAAGATTACTGAACCAGCAGCCCTTGGCCAAAAGTTTTTTTTTTTTTTTTTTTTTTTAATTAATCGATTCATTTACTTTTTTGCTAGCTTGTCATGTTATAGGGGGCAGTTAAAACCTAATGGTTAAAGAATTGGACTTGTAATCGAAAGGTTGCAGGTTCGATTCCTGGTCTTGGCAGGAATTGAAGATGGGATCTTCTATACCCAGCTGAGGTACCTGACCCCTAATTGCTCCCCGGATGCTGGAAGTAATATCTGCTCACTGTGTGTGTGTGTGTGTGTGTGTGTGTGTGTGTGTGTCTGCTCTCACTCTCACTTGTGTGTGTGTGTGTGTGTGTGTGTGTGTGTGTGTGTGTGTGTGTGTGTGTGTGTGTGTGTGTGCGCGCACTTGGAAGGGTTTAAAGCAGAAGACCAATTTCGAGTATTGGTAACCATACTTGACAACATTCACTTTACACTGTCCATACGTCCAAGTACCAAGAACTCACTTGAATTTATGTAACCTTGTCCCTTTTCTGTAACCATTCAACAGGAATTCTAATAAAAAAGTGACCAGCTTCTTTGGTTAAATTGTCTTTTTTTAAATCATAACCAAGGCACAAAAAGTAAACCAGGCAGTTATGATGCCTGTTAATTGGTTAAATAATATCTGATTACCTTCGTCTGTGGTCTCAACATGTATAAAAGCAAAACTACAACAAACTGCTGGCATTGGCACATTCCTTGAATGACTAAAGAAAAAGACTCTACTTACGAGCTCGGGAAGAAAAAAAAAAATCTACCTGCCAGCCATTTTATAATGAAATGTGTGTTATTTACAGATAACATGACGAGACTGTAATTCCGAGAAAGCAGAAAGAATAAAAGAGAGTAAGATAGACGAGGCAGAGAGCTGTCAATCAAAAGCAGGGCGACCGGGGTTTCATGACCAGCCAATGATTTGTGTCCGCCTGGAGTGGCAGACGGCCAGATCAATCTAAGCCGCACACAGGCAGTAATATGAAGACAGATTGGCTTAATTCTGTACTGCAGCTTCTGAGAGAAACAGAGTCAGGGGACTCTTTAATGCTGGAGCCAGACAGAGTGAAGGAGGAGAAGGAGGAAGGAGACAGAAAAGAGGCAGGGTCAGAAGAATGTTTTACGAAAGGAAAAGATAATGCAGAAAACCCAAGAGAATAAGAAAGTCTTAGAAGTTTGGATTCAGACTGCTCCTTATATTTAAGGGAAAGGTCAAGAGGGTCAGCTAGTTGATTAGTTGGTCAAAACTAGCCCTTATCTTCATTAACTGCAAATATCATTCAAAAATAAAAATGTAAAATGCACAAAATGCTCAATTTGTGCCGTGTCATTCGATCAAATCGCATTATTTACGCCACCTCAATCACGAGAATATCACTGCCACAAGATGTCCAATCATGTGTATGCCTTGACTCAACATGTAAATCACTTGACGCTTCATCCGCATCTGGTGTGAACGTACCTAAGGTTCCCTCAAGTGCCTTCTTGCGAACTCCAGCAGACTTAAATGGAGTTTGGCCATTCTACATACAGGCCTAATTGGTGGAGTGCTGCAAAGACGGTAGTTCTTCTGGTTCTTCTCTCTCCAGAGAAAAGCTGAGCTCTTTTAGAGTCACAATACAAACGAGTGATGAAAAGTCAAATTGTTAATAAAAAATTCCTTAATTCAGTAATGCTCACTTGAGGTTGTTTTGGACTTTTTTGAACAAGGGTTAACGCGAATAATAGGAGATGGAAATAAACTTTGATGCAAACGTCAAACATCCACGAACAAAGCGAAGATTTCATTCGTGTTGGTTGCAAGGTTGCCAATACTACGGTCAGCCGCTCAAACAACTTAATGGAAATACACCTAATTTGCATTTGTTTTATGCATTTTACTTTACAATAAACAAACGTAGGACTACAATATATGGATAACACTCTTCTCCAATAAAATCGAGAAGGTGTTTATGATAACAATAACCTGGGGTTGAGTGCAGTGTGAAAAGCCACAATGACCATTGTACACAGGACGCACCTGAGCTTAATTAAGTGTTATGGCAACGGCTGTGAAAACTGAAACACACCAAGCCAAAGCCAAAGAACAAACAGCGACAAAAAACAACTGTGTTTTCACCTCGCATCAGCTGAGAATTCTTGAAAAAGGCTGTAACATAGCATAGCTAATCATTTCCGTTTGCTAATAGCTTCTCCAAGTGCTGTCTAGACAGTAAAACCCAAGCTCTCTGAAGTTGAATCTCTATATTCACCCACTTTAAAGCACAGCTTCTATAACAATGAAAGCATGACTGGTATAACAGATCCAGCAAATGTCAAGACACTAACTGTTAGACTTTAAAATGCCTGCTGTTAGCAGTGATCCTTCCTGTTATTATGCATAAACTGAAGGTCATCTTTGAAAAGGATTATGACAGTTTTGTGCAATGAAAGTCATTATTTTGCCACTATATTTAAGCTAATGACATTAAAGTATTTTTTAAGATCTATTCAAACGATAAAGGAGGAGTCCGTGATCCAGTCTGAAAGTGTGTTTGCAGAGGCTGTGGATTAAAGGTGATAACATTGTTAATAAAGTTCAGTTTCGTGCTCAGACCACTCAATGTATCATCAGGAGGCATCAGTACTAAATTGGAATTGCCTCTGTTGTAATTTACTTATATATGATTTAAATGTATTAATTAGCTTAAAGTGTCAGCTGTTGATTCGCATTTTAATCCACAGTTGTAGCTAAAATTTAGCTTTTAAAAAACTGAATTCATCATGTTTTTAATTCGAATTTAATTTTGAGGGGGTAAAAAGTGTTAGGGGAACATCAGCCATTCATGTGTGGTCATTTGTGGTACATCAGTGCTAAATCCAGTAATGCAGCCACAGGGAGTTTCATGATTTGCTGGAAATAAAAATGAATAATTTGTTACTTTGTTACCGTTTTTTGGAGAACAGCAGAGCACAACTTTACTATCCACCATAGTTTAAAGTGAAAAGCACATCAAAACAACACAGCGGTAATAACCACCAGCTCTCTGGTCCATTTATTCATTCATTCATTTTCTTGTCAGCTTAGTCCCCTTATTAATCTGGGGTCGCCACAGCGGAATGAACCGCCAACTTATCCAGCAAGTTTTTACACAGCGGATGCCTTTCCAGCCGCAACCCATCTCTGGGAAACATCCACACACACATTCATACACTACGGACAGTTTAGCCTACCCAATTCACCTGTACCGCGTGTCTTTGGACTGTGGGGAAACTGGAGCACCCGGAGGAAACCCACGCGGGGGAACATGCAAACTCCACACAGAAACGCCAACTGAGCCGAGGCTCGACCCAGCGACCTTCTTGCTGTGAGGCGACAGCACTACCAACTACGCCACTGCTTCGCCCCTCGTCCATTTATGGAAATGATTATTTAAATGTATTAATTTTATCTACAGCCAAACACACTTCTTTCACACCCTTTCTGCTCCATAAGATTTGCCATAAAAATGAAGCATTTTTAATCACCATTTCATAAATGACTAGTCCACTTATGATTTCATCTACCCACGCACACACAAATATACACTCAGAAAATTATGTTTGCTGTTTGTTCAAACTACTTGTTTATAATGAGCTGAAACAACACAAATATTGAGATTTTTCCAATAGAAGATTGGAAAATGTTGCCTGCTCCGATGAGTCTCCATTTCTGCTGCGACGTTCGGATGGTAGGGTCAGAATTTGGTGTTAACAACATGAAAGCATGGATCCATCCTGTCTTGTATCAATGGTTCAGGCTGGTGGTGGTGGTGTAATGGTGTGGGGCGTTATTTCCGGGCACACTTTAGGCCCAGTAGTCCCAATCGAGCATCATGTCATTACCACAGCCCACCCTGAGTATTATTGCTTATGTCCATCCTTTTATGTCCACAGTGTCTCCATCTTCTGATGGCTACTTCCAGCAAGATAACGCACCATGTCATAAAGCGTGAATCATCTCAGACTGGTTTCTTGAACATGACAATGAGTTCACTGTACTCAAATGGCCTCCACAGTCACCAGAGCTCAATCCAATAGAGCCCCTATGGGATGTGGCGGAACATGGATGTGCAACCGACAAATCTGCAGCAACTGTGTGATGCTATCCTGTCAATAGGGAGTAAAATCTCTGAGCAATATTTTCAGGGTCTTGTTGAATCTTTGCCATGAACGAATAAGGGGCCGATCACACTGAACGCGCGTTTACGTCCCAAAACCACGAGGCGCACCTCACTGTCTTTTTCGTTGACAAGAGAAAAAGAAGTGTGGTGTGCTTTTTATGTTGCTAGGCAATGACTAAATCAGCTGGGTAATGTGCGAGAGTGTTGCTGTTGATATTGATATAATTTTAATGTTTATTAATATTGTGATATTCAAGATTTGTAAAGTCATACAGATCTGGATAACTCAAAACAGCAACCACAAGTCTCTCCTCCATCTTCAAAAGTCTCCGTAGTCATCTTGACAACACAAACATTGCAGGCGCCTCAACAGAAACCCCGCCTCTGCTTTCATTTGATTGGGGAATGAAAAAGACATGAGTAACGTAATGCCCTTTTTCCACTCCGAGTTTTTTTTCCAAGTATGAGCGCACGGCACACAATGGCAATGCACAGGGCGCATAAGCAGCACGCAAAATGCTCGTGGCCGTTAGTTCACGATTCAAAAAAGGCACCCCTCAACGCATAAAGCGCGTTCAGTTTGGGGTTCAACCTGGTACTAGTAAGGTGTACCCAAGAAAGAGGCTGGAGAGTGTTAGTAATTTAATGATGTCAGACTAACCAATATGTAAACAAAAATGTCAAAAATAACATTTGGAAATGTAAACTGTTATTTCCTATCCGCTTGTTAAGTGTGACGTCACGCGAAGCGGCTTCCGGGTCCAAGCGCTCTATTCAACTAAATGGGGAGACTCATGAAATGGTAATAATAAATGCGCGCAAAGCGATTTAATACTTTCGAAAATCACGATCGCAATATATATCTCCATGCCTAATATCCAATGGCCAGAAAGTAATTCATTTTTTTAAACATTGTAAAAATTTTGGTATTTGTTATGCAGCAAGCCCAAAGATTGTTGTGTATACGATGACTTTATAAAAAAAAATTAAGTTTAATGTGTTATATAAACTAAAAGTGATCATAAACTAATGATTTCTTAACTCAAATGAATGGCGGCTTGGACCTGGAAACAGTGTTACATACGTCACCAACACATCACTGCTGCGTCCGAAACCGCTTACTACTCAGAAGGTACTGCATTTTAATTTAAACGTACAACTCAGCCGTTACAAAAGTACGTTCCATACAGTATGAATTTGAAAAGTCTGAATGGAATTTGGACGTACTACATCAGCCATTTTGTCATGGTCACGTGACCTACCTGCGTCATTTGCGTCGCTTCACTACCATCCATGAATTCGCTCGCGGGGCATCATGGGATAGCGCAGCGTGCATAGGATGCGCACTCCAGAATTTCGCCAGAAGTAGTAAGTCATCCGGGTACTTCTCGCATACTGACTTTCAAATTCTATGAATTCGAATTCTACTACTCGGATACAAGCACACTACACCAACATTTAGAAAAGAAATGACAGCCATTTTTTGTTGATGAAAATACTAGTGCTTAGGTCAACTTTTGCACAGTACTGTATATAATGTGTGTTATTAGCACTGTATTATGCACACATTTGTGTCCCGTGCACATCTGCCTAGTGTCTGACAAACCCTAATTAACTAGGCTTCCTAACACAGGCTACTCGATTGACTAAAACACAGCCTTGTCGATTGTGAAAATATGTCGTTTTCCACGTCCCTCTTACATTCATGGAAATAAGCAGGCGATTACTGTAAGAACGCCTCTGGAACATCGGCTGACATTGCAGGCCACTTTCCCTGGGCTCCGGTCGCTCTACTTGTCATTGATTAGCAATAAAGCACGGCTACAGCGCTGACAAAAGCACCGTAAAATACTGCCAACTCCATTGCCTTTAATTTCCCCTACCATAACAATAAAGAAGATTGATTCTTCCATTCCAGAACTCCGTTTGAGCAATTAAGAGAACAAATACTACTGTAAGACTTTTTCATTCCCCGCTTCTCGACTTTTACTGATATGACTGGAAGGACAAAAATAGACTGAGTTGTTTTGGGCCATAAGACAGCGGTCATGATACGAAACAACCTTACAGTGCCATCTATCCATGCAAGGAGGAGAGAGAGAGACATGAGGAAAGAGGAGCGACCTAGAGGAGGCTGTTTCTCCACACGCCAATGGCCAAATTGATTCCGTCGAGCTGCGTTCATCAGGAGCACAGTAACACCAGGAAATATTCCCTCCACCATCCGTCCTCTCCTATTAACACAGTACAGGCAGCCTTTTTAATCTCAAGAAACATGCAGTAAATCACCTCACCTGCATAAAAATCTATCTATCTACAGTATCTATCTATCTATCTATCTATCTATCTATCTATCTATCTATCTATCTATCTATCTATCTATCTATCTATCTATCTATCTATCTATCTATCTATCTATCTATCTATCTATCTATCTATCTATCTATCTATCTATCCATCCATCCATCCTTCCATCCATCCATCCATCCATCCATCCATCTATCTATCTTTGTCTGTCAGTCTGTCTGTCTGTATGTCTGTCTGTCTGTCTGTCTGTCTATCTATCAATCTATCTATTCAACCATTCATCCGTCTATATATCTAAGTATCCATCTGTCCATCCCTCCATCCACAGTATCCATCCATCCATAGTACCTGTCTGTCAATCCATCCATTCATCCACTCACCCATAATATCTATCCATCCATCCATCCATCCATCCGTCCATCCGTCCGTCCGTCCGTCTATCTATCTATCTATCTATCTATCTATCTATCTATCTATCTATCTATCTATTCAACCATTCATCCGTCTATGTATCTAAGTATCCATCTGTCCATCCCTCCATCCACAGTATCCATCCATCCACAGTACCTGTCTATCAATCCATCCATTTATCCACTCACCCATAATATCTATCTATCTATCTATCTATCTATCTATCTATCTATCTATCTATCTATCTATCTATCTATCTATCTATCTATCTATCTATCTATCTATCTATCTATCTATCTATCTATCTATCTATCGATCTATCGATCTTTCTTTCTCTGTCTGTCTGTCTGTCTGTCTGTCTGTCTGTCTGTCTGTCTGTCTGTCTGTCTGTCTGTCTGTCTATCTATCTTTCCATCCATCCATCCATCCATCCATACGACCGTCTGTCAGTCCATCTGTCTATATATCTTTATAAGGTATCTCTCTGTCTATCAAATCTAATATGTAGTACTATTGTAGTTGATTTGTTATCAATATGTTAAATTAAAAAGGGATAAAGCAGTTCACCCAAAATATATGTAATTATGTAAAATGGGGTGAATTTTAAAGGGATAGTTCACCCTTCTCCTTTTTTGTTCAACAGTTGAATAAAACCCATAAAGTCTGAAACAAGTAAAGGATAAGTAAATGATAACAGAATTTCCAGTTTTTTGATGAACTCGTCCTTCAACCTGATAACTTGTTGTTTATTTGAGGATCCACAGGCCAAAAGTGAACATGCTTTAGACTAAAAATGTCCATGTGAGTCTCCTGCACAGTAAAACTGATCAAACTGAACATCGGAGCAAGACATTGAAGCAAGTGGAAAAAAAAAATCAAGTCTAAAACAATGTCACAGGACATCCGGCTGAGATGTGTGTCCCCGGCTGGTCCCTCAAATCAGATTATGAACATCCCTGATTTGCTTTGACATCATCTCTGTGAAGATGAATTCATATACTGCTTTTGGAGGCAATAAACCGACAGGCGGACCAAATGTGTTGATGGTTTTGGACACAAGAGCGTGACTGTCTGTCTGTCATGGCCACTCACAGAGGCACAGGTTGAGCAGAAAGGCACATCATTAACAATGGTAATTACGACTCAGTCTGTGCCTGTGGCTCCGGGGCCAGAACACCTGAGAGACACACAAGTTCAGCCCAGCAGACACTTACAAACCGGCTGATAAATGCACAGTGATCAAACTCTTATAGCACACGGAATGCAACAAGGGGAATGCTAGGATGAAATTTCGAAAATGCCAGATTTAGTTCAAGAGCCCTCCATGAAAAATGTATTGTTTGTTTAGCATTAAGCGGGAGTCTCTTTAAAGTAAGTGTTCTGTTTGCATGAATCCACGAGGACCGAGAGGTAAAAGCAGAGCACAAGTGCTCTCCTACAAAACCAGCCCAACTCTACCAATAAAACAGTCATAAGCCCCTTTCACACAGTGATACCGGAAAATATCCGGAAAATTTACGGAACGACTTTACCGGTATGTTCAAAAAAGCGCTGTTCACACAGGCGAGGACGTTACGGAAATTTTCCGGAAAAGAGCATTCACACATCCATTCCAAAATATCAGTAAATTCTGACATCATTCACCACAAATGAGCTTTAAACGGCTGCGCTTGTATTTGTAAACATTTGACTAAATTACAAACTCTTTTGATGATCAATATTGTAAACAACTTTCACAGGATCACTTTCGCATGTCGAGATGTTCATAATATGTGCGTGTGCTGGCGCTCACAGGCTGTTTCATGGGCACACGCAAAGCTTGAAGGTAAACAAACAACGGCTTATCATAAGCATCTTATCGATGATTATTTGCACAGTTGGCATTAAGGATAACATATAAACGTGATCTGACTAACTTCTAGCAGCTAAATGCGTCTGGAAAAATATTCAAAGGCTTTTATTCTCACAAACCGCGCGGACGTAAATGCGTCTGACTGTTGTGATTGGCTAAAGCAGAAGTCTTACGTCAGCACGTTCTAGACGTGCACGTGCTTATTCCGGAAATATTCCTTCTGCGTTCACACAGCGCAGCATTCCGGCAAATTGCCAGTAATGTTACAACTTCTCTTTCCGGAAAATAGCCAGAACGAATTTACCGGTATTTTCAAAAAGGACCTGTTCACACATACAACCTTTCCGGAAAATTGCCGGTAATTTTCCGGAAAGGTCTGTATGTGTGAAAGGGGCTAATAACAGCCTCCAAATAAAAGGAGAAAAAAAGTCAAATAAAATTTGAGGGAGTTTCTTCAGGCAGCTTCTTACACCTGTCTGCCTAGATAGACACACAAGAAACATCCAATTTCAGCGATGAAAACATTGGCTGAGGAAAAAAGTAAAAAAAACATAAATAAATAATATTATTTAATATTGGTCTGGCAACACGGTGGCTCAGTGGTCTCCTCACAGGAAGAAGATTTGAGTTTGAGTCCCAGCTGGGTCAGTTGGCATTTCTGTGTGGAGTTTGCATGTTCTCCCCGTGTTGGCGTGGGTTTCCTCTGGGTGCTTCTGTTTCCCCCACAGTCCCTACCAAGTGTGCCGCAAGACTGCGTTTGAGTGAAGGTTTCGGCCGTTAGATCGCCCCCTGGGGGCTGGCTGCAGTACAAGTCATAAAGCCCGCCTCCTCCGTGTTAATGAAGGAGACTTGAGCCCAAATAAAAAAATGTATTTCACTTGCAATAAAATGTCCCGAAAGATGGTTCTGGTCGATTAAGGCACTGGTTATTGTGCTGAAATAGGTGCAGATCTTCATTTTTGTAAACAGTTTGTTTTTAGCAGTAATTTAATGCTGGGCGTGTCATCGTGATTGACAGTTGTGATTGAGTTTCTCAAAGCAGCGCGTCTGAGCTTCGGCAGAAGACTGAAGTGTTATTATTCGATTTCTGTTTATTTTACCATGACAAAATGAGTTCAGCATTAAACTATAGTTTCTGACATACATGATCCTGGTGGAACACTGTTTATTCGCTAAGGTCAGGGCTTTTTTCGGGCTTTATTAGTTTGCTGATACACGCCTAACCACCCAGATAGCAAAATACACTCGGGCCAGTTCCGGCTAGATTCTCGCCTGCCGGAGACTTACCCTTTAGAGCTCAGACTGACTACCTCTGCTGGACCTACTCCGGATGCCTGGACTCACTGCCCGATTCCAGCCCGAGTCACACGAGCCAGATGCGGCGGCCAAGCGAGCCGGCGCTGCAGCATGCGAGCCGGAATCAGCCTGCGACGCCGCGAGTAGGTTATGCACTGCGGCCCGGAGCTGAAACCCCTCATATTTGTTAACGTTATTACATCCATTTGTGTTGATATGACAGCAAACGCATGCTGAGCAGTTCGGGGGGCGTGGTTGATTTTACATAAAGCGTTTGGTTGGAAGCTCGACTCCGCTCATTTTCGCGGCTCCTCCTCTGGCTCCATCAGACAGTCCTTCTGCGCATGTCAAGACTCCAATTTCAGCAGTGTTTTGCGACAGTTTGTGCCCGTCAAGCAGGCGTTTTGCCCTCAAGGCGTTCAATGGGAAAAGGTGCTATCGCGTCGTCCATATTTTTTACAGTCTTTGGTCCAAACACATTCGCTATAGGTGAATTGAATAAGCTATGAGCGTGAATTAGCGTGTATGGGTGTTTCCCAGTGATAGATTGCAGCTGGAAGGGCATCCGCTGTGTAAAACATATGCTGAATAAGTTGGTGGTTCATTCTGCTGTGGCGACCCCTGATGAATCCCATTTTGTTAAGAGTTGCTGAATATTTATTATTAAGTACTATTATAACCCAGAGATTTGTTAATTAATTAATTGGATTATTCAATTACATACAATCAGTTTTCTCTTGCTGTGCCTCTGCATGTCTCTGAGAAGGTTCAAGTAAACCTTGCCAGTCACACTCCCCACCACCAACATACATCTAGCGCTTCCCGTCATCTTTTTATTCTTTTTTTCCCCTCATTTTGTGATTTTTCCAGTGAGAAATGTTTCACCTGCGTCCTTCGCGTTAGGCCCGAGGCTGTCACCGCCGCCGCAGATTCACATTTGCATGAGAGCCCTTGTAACCAATTTCAATTTCAGGCAGAATTTGTTTTTCAGACCCCCATCCTCAAGTTTTAATTATAAACCGAGGCGTTGAGAGAAGGAGCCCAGCGTGTGTTTCAGGTGGCTATTCACTCGCCGGCGCAACTGAACCATGAAATTATTGGTAGGTCTAATCATTGACTAAACAATAAAACATTAATTCAGGGAAAATGGATCAAAGTGAGGTGTTCAAGAATGGGATTGGGGTCCTAAGAGCAAGGGGGGAAATGCATTAGCATCTAGACCTCCAGCTGCACTATATATATGTATAGTGGTGTTGTGTGTTCAGAGATGCTCTTATGCAGACCTCGGCAGTAACGAGTGCTTATTTGAGTTACTGTTGCCTTTCTATCAGCTGGAACCAGTCTGGCCATTCTCCTCTGAGCTCTGGCATCATAAAGACATTTGCGCCCACAGAACTGCCGCTCACTGGATATTTCCTTTTTTTCAGACCATTCTCTGTAAACCCCAGAGATGGATGTGCGTGAAAATCCCAGTAGATCAGCAGTTTCTGAAATACTCAGACCAGACCGTCCGGCACCAACAACCATGCCACGTTCAAAGTCACTTAAATCGCCTTTCTTCCCCATTCTGATGCTTGGTCTGAACTGCAGCAGATCGTCTTGACCATGTCTACATGCCTAAATGCATTGAGTTGCTGCCATCTGATTGGCTGATTAGAAATTTGTGCTAACGAGCAGTTGGAGAGGTGTACCTAATAAAGTGGCCAGTGAGTGTACATCAAAGCAGTTTTGTCTGCAATTACCTGTACTTTTTACTCACCATTTGCTCATTTCCATTTTTTTTTCTTTCTTTTTTTTAAACACAAAAACAGATATTTTGAAGAATGTTGGTAACCGGTAACCAATGATATTCACAATAGTGAAACAAATTACTAAGGAAGTCTATGGTTTCCAACATTCTGCAAAGTACCTTCTTTTGTGTTCAACAGAAGAAAGAAACATGGTTTGAACAATTGTAGTGAGAGTGAACGAGAACAAAATTAAAATGTTTGGGTGAACAACCCCCTTTAACTGCCTGGGGTGTCATTAATACAACGGTATATTAATTCTACATAGTTTTTTTAAATAACTTAACATGAGCATTTTTAATTTGACAGTGATTTTTTCTTTTTTTTTGTGCCTTTCAGGAAGAGTTCAGCCTTTGATCACCCTCATAAATATCAAACATTTGCTAAAGGCTTGCCTTTTTACTTTTTAAATGGTTTTGAGCTCTTTTGACGAACCATATTTTATGAGACGCATACCTTTAAAATGTCAAGGTGAACATGTCTTAGAATGAAGACAATAAAAAGAAGCCTTTGCCGTTTGTTAACACATTCATTCACTTTCTTGTCGGCTTAGTCCCTTTATTTATCAGGAGTCGCCACAGCGGAATGAACCACCAACTTATGCAGCATATGTTTTAGCCCTGGGCGAAGCAGTGGCGCAGTAGGTAGTGCTGTCGCCTCACAGCAAGAAGGTCGCTGGTTCGAACATCGGCTCAGTTGACGTTTCTGTGTGGAGTTTGCATGTTCTCCCTGCGTCCGCGTGGGTTTCCTCCGGGTGCTCCGGTTTCCCCCACAGTCCAAAGACATGCGGTACAGGTGAATTGGGTAGGCTAAATTGTCCGTAGTGTGTGAGTGTGTGTGTGAATGTTTCCCAGAGATGGGTTGCAGCTGGAAGGGCATCCGCTGCGTAAAAAAACTTGCTGGATAAGTTGGCGGTTCATTCCGCTGTGGCAACCCCGGATTAATAAAGGGACTAAGCCGACAAGAAAATGAATGAATGAATGAATGAATGAATGTTTTAGCCCTTTCAGCCACAACCCAGTACTGGGAAACACCCATAAACACTCATCCACACACATACACTACAGCTAATTTAGCTTATCCAATTCACCTGAGAAGGATGGGGAGAAGATGCCACACAGTTGACCCAGCTGGGGCTCGAAACAGTGACCTTCTTGCTGTAAGGCGACAGTGCTAACCACTAAGTCACCGCTGCCCCTTTTGTTCGTTAATACCAGAAAAAAAACCTTTATATTCTCTGTAGCAATGGAAAAACAACACAAACTGCATTATGTTCACTTGTAGGAGTTTAAGCAGAGTCATTTAATGTCATTATAAATTTTAGACATCCAGTCACCGACGCGCATATTCCATTATCTGAAAGCTGTTACTCTGAACGACAGCATTTGAGACACGAACGACCTTGTAGACCCTTAAAAGTGGCCTAATGATAGACTTTAAGCTTGGGCGACAAACATTTCTGTGCAAATCCACTGACCCTGCGCTAGTATTGATTGACAGCAGTACAGTCATTATCCTGTTCAATTTCACCAATGGCTCTGCAGTGCGCGGGGGTAATTAGATAGCAGCACTTACACTCGGTTTGTTGTGGCATCTACCCCCTTTTACTCACTTTCTCCAACCTATGCTATTTATTGGCACTCTTTGCTTTCAGCATCTCCATCCATTTCTCTGATTCTCATGACAGCTCGCTTGGAGATATGAAAACCTGTGATTGACACACCAATTTCCTTTCTGCCAGCGATTGCCAAAGCTACGATTTCTCAAAGTCTCCTCTCTTTTCCTGAGCCTCGGGTGGAACCAATACGCGGAAATATGACTGAAAAGACATATCAGGCTTCAGATAAAGTGCTAAAAGAGCGTCTGAATGTTAATATGTGATTAAAATACGCCATCTGAATTCCCTTTCGGCAGCCTGAAAGGCAGTAAATAGTCTGGCCTTAAATCTCAAATTTGTTCTCTTTAAAGGTCAGCGGGTTATGAAAAGACGTAAATGGGAAATTAGCCATTTCCATGTTCGTCTGGAATTGAAGCCGCTTTCTATGAAAGGAATATGAGAGGGAAACAATGCACGTTTGAAAATGAAGATTGTCTATCACCCTTGGTTTTTTAACCTATTATACGAAAATGACATGCTTTCACACTGTTTTACCGGCCACTTTATTAGGTACACCTGTCTAACTGCTCGTTAGCACAAATTTCTAATCAGCCAATCACATGGCAGCAACTCAATGCATTTAGGCATGTAGACATGCTCAAGACAATCTGCTGCAGTTCAATCCGAGCATCAGAATGGGGAAGAAAGCTGATTTAAGTGACTTTGAATGTGGCATGGTTGTTGGTGCCAGACAGGCTGGTCTGAGCATTTCAGAAACTGCTGATCTACTGGGATTTTCACGCACAACCATCTCTAGGGTTTACAGAGAATGGTCTGAAAAATAGAAAATATCCAGTGAGCGGCAGTTCTGTGGGTGTAAATGAATTGTTGATGCCAGAGCTCAGAGGAGAATGGCCAGACTGGTTCCAGCTGATAGAAAGGCAACAGTAACTCAAATAAGCACTCGTTACTGCCGAGGTCTGCAGAAGAGCATCTGAACACACAACAAGTCCAACCTTGAGGCAGATGGGCTACAGCAGCAGAAGACCACACCGGGTGCCGCTTCTGTCAGCTAAGAACAGGAAACTGAGGCTACAATTCACACAGGCTCACCAAAATTAGACAACAGAAGATTGGAGAAACGTTGCCTGCTCTGATGAGTCTCGATTTCTGCTGCGACATTCAGATGTTAGGGTCAGAATTTGGCATCAATAACGTGAAAGCATGGATCCATCCTGTCAATATCTTCTTCCAGCAGGAGAACGCACCATGTCATAAAGCGTGAATCATCTCAGACTGGTTTCCTGAACATGACAATGTGTTCACTGTACTCAAATTGCCTCCACAGTCACCAGAACTAAATCCAATAGAGCATATTTGGGATGTGGTGAACGGGAGATTTGCATCATGGATGTGCAGCAGATGCAACTGCGTGATGCCATCATGCCAATATGGAAGAAAATCTCGGAGGAATATTTCCAGCACCTTGTTGAATCTATGCCAGGAAGGATTAAGGCAGATCTGAAGACAAAAGCGAGTCCAACCGGGTACTAGTAAGGTGTACCTAATAAAGTGGCCGGTGAGTGTATAGTGCATGTGAGATGAGAATTCAAGTGCATGTGATATTATTGAAGAACGCATGCTTGCTAATCACAGCTAACTCTCCACACAGTCCCTCCACAACCCTCAAAGATGTGTAAAAATAGATTTTATGGTAATGCATTTACATTTAGATGCAAGTAGGGATGTGACTAGGGGGTCCGTGGCAAAAATATCATCCGATTCCACATTAGCAACTGTTGCTAATTAGCGATGATCTTTTTATGTGAAGTCCAGCCTGATTACTTGAGGATTCTGTAATTAAAGCGGAGGGACTTGTGATCGTAAACACAACGGCCAAATCTGTGCGATTCAGAAACAACTGCGATACATTGCTCAGCTCTACATTTGCACATGTGACATTTGTTGATTTTGCGTTGGATTCAGTGATCGTGGAATCACAAAAAACTAGGGAGTCTGATTAGGCAAGTTAGGGTTAATTAGGCAAGTCATTGTATAACAGTGGTTTGTTCTGTACTGCTTAATGAGGGCTAGTAATCTTGACCTTAAAACAATGCTTTTACTATCCAAAATAAAAACAATAAGACTTTCTCCAGAAGAAAAAATATTATAGGAAATACTGTGAAAAATTCCTTGCTCTGTTAAACATCATTTGGGAAATATTTGGATAAATGGAAAACAAATTCATAGGAGGGCGAATCATTTTGACTACAACTGTATGTGATTTCTCGCCTGCAGCAATCGTCCATCCCCACATTCTGCATTCAGGTTCTTCAAAAAAAAAAAAAACACTCCTCATCCCACACACACACACACACACACACACACACACACACACACACACACACACACACACACACACACACACACACACACACACACATACACACACACACATACACGCACACACACAGTGGGTCTGAGTGCTGACAGCAAGAATATGGTCCAAATAAAAAAATACAAAAAAATAAAAAAAATGCTGCGTCAAAGATACTTTCCGCTTTAGACGTGGAGAAAAAGAGGTAAGACGAATGTGGATACATATTAAAGCAAATTATTCTTTGCCCACAGTCAGTCCGGAGGCAGGAAAGACACTTAACTGCGAAAATCAATAGCAATTTATTCTCTCCTTGGACTCCAAACACAGCGAGTAAATAATCCTGTCCCCTTGCACCATCGTCCCAAGAGAGGACCAGCGTGGCGCTCTCTCCTTTTCTCCATTCTTTCCCCCTTGACACTAAATTTCTCTCTCTCTCTCTCTGACGGAGTATAAAAGCAGACCCTCCTGACCCTCTGATCACTTCCACTTTGGACAGATTTCCACTGTCAATCTGGCTCTACATCCGTCTCCACCAGAGGACAGCACAGGGAAAACATTAGCTCTGAACCCAATATAAAAGCTTTTGTTTTGGATCACAACAATATCTGATGGCCCATCCCCAGTCGACCTTGACTTAGGTTTTTTTTTTTTCTGCTCATATATGTATGTATATATCTATATATGTAAATATATGTATGTATATATATATATTTTTTTAATTTATTTATTTTTTTTTTGCATTAAAAAGGGAGGAGACAAATGTCTTTCCATTTAGTAAAAAAACAGTACTGCAAGAGATTTTGGTTTTAACAAACATAATTTAGAACCTGTCATGTATATATATATATATATATATATATATATATATATATATATATATATATATTTATTTTTTATTTTTTTTTTTTTTTGCATTTTTTTTTTTTTTTGCATTAAAAAGGGAGGAGACAAATGTCTTTCCATTTAGTAAAAAAACAGTACTGCAAGAGATTTTGGTTTTAACAAACATAATTTAGAACCTGTCATTTTATTAAAAATAAAAGTCAAGGAATAACCAGCTCAAAAAAGTTCAATACACAATTCAATGTGCAAAAAAATGTTTGCTACTGTTGCTGATATTGCTAAACCTATAAATCTAGCAATAAAATCTTGTACAACGCATCATATTTATTTATTTTTGGTCTTATTTTCAATTAATATTCAATAATTACTCATAATACGTCATGTCTCATTACTAAATGTATCACTTTAAAGAACTGAAAGTTGACCGGTTCACTTAGAACACGGATTCTCAGAGCGCCTCGGCGATCCAGCAGGTGGGCCACGAGATAGCTTAAATTTAACTTAAATATTATAATTATTTGATTTCATTATTAAATATGTCATATTAAAATTATAGTAGTATTGAAATTTCCTGTTTTCTATGATTGACTCTGCAAAAACAGCCTCATTGTTAATTACAGACATAACTGTGGCTTAAATTTCTAAACGCTGCGCATCAACAGGGTCTACATTCTCAGGTGTGTAACAAAACAGTCACGCAAATGTAAAGGTAACGATGATTAGAGTTATAATAACCAGCTCAAGCGTGCCTAACATCTGCGACTCGTACTCTATCGGAGTCACAAAAGTCTGTTGATTCACAAACTGTGCGTGCTCTCTTTGTGTGAACACTTTTAAACACTTTTAAATATTGTACTCTTTTTTTTTTTAAGAAATATTACATTTATGCAGTTGTACACCTGTTTTGACAGCTAATATGACGTTGAGTTGATGTTTCACAAATAAGAGTTGCAGACACCTTTAACAACATAAAAATGCTTTTGTGATGCAAAATTAATTTAAACAAAGTTTTTCTTTACATCGATTAAGAAACCGGCTACTATAATACTCATATGGCTACTATGATAAACAAAATACTAATTGTAAAACTAAATAAATTGCTAAATACTCTTGACAGATGAAAGTGTAAAGCCTGCTGCTCACAACAAAGTTGAAAAGTTATTGCATATCATATTTAACAAACCGTTTCCTATGAATTTGATGCAATTCATGGATAACTGAATATTAATCAGATGATGTACTGTAATTATGATGCTGTGCTGTTAGCAGCCAATCATTGCATTGCTGATCATGATTTCGAGCATCGATAGATCTGTCCTTCACAACACACGCAGGGATCTCAGATCAGTTCACCCAGACATTTTAATCTGATTCGCGAATTTGTTGGAAGAACCAAATTAGCCAGAGATCAGTGATCAAGATTAACAGATCCAGGATCTGCCAAATCATCTTATAACATTTAAGCAAAATACAAAGAATGAATCCCTGGGCTCAGAAAATTCTCAAAATATAATTTTATCCTACATTATTTTAAAGAAAAATGAAGGTGTAGATTATATAGGTGGTTGTTAAATGCAGATCTTCTCTAAAAAAGGTGAAAAACACCTGCTGAAAGAGATCATACCTTAAGGCTGATTTATACTTCTGCGTCAAACGCCGGCGTATGCTACGTGTTAACGCATAGCCCTTCGCCGTGGCCGTCGGCGTCGCTGACGTGCACCTCTCAGAAAATGTAACTACACGTCGCAACAACGCGTAGCACAAGCTCTGTAGTTGGTCGGCTTGGTAGCGCTGACGAGTCTGGGCGGGGCCGAGAGCCGCGTGAATGTTGCGAGCCTGATGGAGCGATTGTTTACAAGTGTGGAGTCCCGTGAAGGAGCTCTGGATGGAAAGTTTTGTTTTGTGTTTACCTCATAGTTAAAGTTGTTGCACGTCCGCCGGTTCCTGCCTCAAAATGAGCGAGTTTGAGCCACTTGTACATCCAGGAAGTGTTTAGGAAAAGCAAAACAGCAGCGAAGAAACTCGACACAGAGGAACATTTACACCTCACTGCCCACTAGCGTTTCGGAAGTGTTAATGCAGACCAACAGAGACAGCGCGCAGAAGTATAAATGCACAGCTGCGCGTTGCATGCGCCGTGGGTCACGCCGGTCACTTGACGCAGAAGTATAAACCAGGCTTAAGCCAGGTCAGGAAAAGTAACTCAAAAGTAACACATTACTTTCCATAAAAAGTAACTAGGTAGCGCAATTAGTTACTTTTTAGAAGGAGTAACTCAATATTGTAATGCACCACTCTCAAAAGTAACTTTCCCCAACACTGTATACTACTGCCATATTTCACTCAACTTGAGAAATCTGAGTTTTTAACTGCCTAAGAAAAGAGCAATTAAATAGACTTAAAAGCAAAGCCAACTAATATTAAGGTGCATGACAACACGCCGCATCCAGGGAGATGTACACAGCTGATCTAATAAAAGGGTATAATTGAATACCTTCCAGCATTACACATTTCAAAACAAGAGTGTGAAAAAAAAAAGTGTTTTCCTGTTGATAAGCCCACACCTGCAAAACAAAATCTGCTGCAATTTATTCACTAGGAGGCATGTTGGGTGCCAGATCAAAAAAATATATATATAATAAATAAATAAATCAGGGGTGACACGGTGGCTCAGTGGTTAGCACTGTCGTCTCACAGTAAGAATGTTTTCCCCGTGTTGGATTTCCTCCGGGTGCACAGTCTAAACAAATAAGCTACAGTTTAGAAGAATCGACTGAACTATATTGGCCAGAGTGTGTGTGAATGAGTGTTTATGGGCGTTTCCCAGTACTAAGTTATAGCTGGAAGAACGCTGTGTAAAACATATGCTGGAAAAGTTGATGGTTCATTCCGCTGTGGTGTCCGATGATGAATAAAGGGACTAAGCCAAAGGAAAATGAATGAATAAATAAAAAGTCCAGGAGATTATATTAAGTGTGTAAAACCTTAGACGTGGCTCTTTTAACCTGTTAAAACACCTGTTCTGTTCTCAGAGACAGCAGAAGAGGATCTGACAGAAGACTGACACAAATCACTGCATTTCTGAATCCTGCAAGCACAATGTCTCACAGCTCAGTAATAAAATAGACACTTTAAAATCACATGTGGGTAGTTGACATTTAAGAATGAATTTTGTAGAGGGATTTAAACAGGTTCTTTTGGTGTATTGTAAAGTAAATATTACTTTTTTTAACTGTGGAAAGCATATTTATAATAATAAATGCTGTAAGTCTACACAAATAATTCATTCATTCAGTTTCTTTTTGGCTTAGTCCCTTTATTAATCAGGGGTCGCTACAGTGAAGTAAACCGCCAACTTATCCAGCATATGTTTTACGCAGCGGATGCCTTTCCAGCTGCATCCCAAAACTGGGAAATCGAATTGAGTTTCGGCATTGGTAGATACTCAAAATCAAATGACTCGGACTCAAGGGCAAATAACTGACTGTCTGTCTGTCTGTCTGTCTATATGTATAGATACACAGTTGAAGTCAGAATTATTACCCTACTTTAAATGTCACTTTGAGCTGTATAGAAGTGTCTTGATAATTCTAATAATTAAGGCAAGTTATTCTGACTTCAACTGTATTTTACAGATATAAAAATAAATATAAACTGCATGGATTTTTACATATTTTTTGATATGCTGTAATAAATATGAAAATACATTTTTCCTTATTTACCATTTACGTGTGCATAGACATTACATGTAGATTATGAATATTTACCTGAATGTTTTGTAAAGTCACTGAAAAGTCATGGAATTTTAGTAATGAACATGTGTATGAACCCTGATTTGTTTGCCTCTATGGTAAGTCCCCATAAAAATGAAAAAAATAACACGCATGTGTGTTTGGAGTTATAAAATGTGCACATGATCTTACACTGTAAAAAAGAAAAAGTTGAGTCAACTTAAAAATTTAAAGCAACCAGCTGCAAATAAATTTATGAGTCTATTAAGCTTTAATGGTGCTAAATATTTTTTTTAAGTTGACTGAAAAGGCTGGTTTAAATCAAGTATATTTTACGGAATAATTTGACACAACTTCAACAACTGAAGCTTAATAAACTCAGAATTTCTTTGCAGCCAGTTGCTTTAAAATTCAACTTTTTATTTTTTACTACACTGTAAAAAGTGGAAATTTAAACAAATTACTTTGACTAAATTAATTAAGTTTGACAAATTTAATTTATATGTAATAAATAAAGTTAGTTATTTTAGGTGTAACATGTTTTGGTAATTGATTTATGGCAAGTATAAGTGTTGTTCACTATCAGTAATGAGCAATACTTGTATTTGCCACAAAACATAAAGTATTACTATTATATTAACATGGGAAGGGAATTATGTACTGAATTAAGTAATAAAATAATTTTTACTATTATTATTATTATATTAACAATATATTATACTATATAATAAATAATATATTATAATATGTGTATATATATATATACATATATATATATATATATATATATATATATATATATATAATATTATATTATATAATAACATTATTATACTAAAATTTGAAAAGGACTAACATAATTTATTACTGAAAACTGTTACGTATAAATTAAGTTTATCAAACTTTGTCAAACTTAATTCATTTAATTGTAACAAGTCGAAGTAATTTGTTTAGGTTATCACTTTTTACAGTGTAAACGCTCAAATGAAGAAATCAAAATTTAAAGGCTCCTCAACTGAATTTTTAACTTTCATTGAACAAACAGTGACAAGAATGCAGTTAAATAATAAGTAAATTCAACTCTGAACACAAAAATATGTCCACATAACTTACGATTTTAATCCGAGTTAACAATTTGTAAGTTGGATTTTTTACAGTTTAGTAAGCAACTTAGACAATCCGCATGACAAAAAGCATGCATATAATTCCAGAAGACAAGCTAATCCATCACAAAATATTTCATAAAAATGTTAACAAAAATGCTACATTTAAACTTTTTAATAAATACAAAATGTGTGAAGGAAAAAATGCAATGTTTACAGGCTGGTGTTATGTCTTTAGTTGTGGAAACTTCAGGAATTATTAACTCTGTTTCACTGACTCACTAGAAGATAATGCACATCTGAGATGAACTCATCACCTTGAGTGTACAATTACTTTCGTCAGTTATTTCTAACTTACACCACCAGATTCATTCATGTCAGACAGATAGATTTTGGCATGACTGAACACGCTGTAGCCTGGGATGAGAGTGAGTTCTCCTCACAGCTCAGTCAATATAAAAACAAGCTTACGTGACATGACTATTGGCACAGATATCGTTCCAATAGCGGGAGATGCTGTGCCTGCGGCTGGAGGCGTGCTGCTTGATTCCTCCTCATTCTGCCAGACAAGCGCCAGTCAGTTCGCTCAAACCAAATCCCTGTCTCGCGGGGATCAGGCGAGCCCGAGACACTCAAAAAGACACAATCAATACGTCTTCTTCAGAGCCCGGCAGTCCGAAAGCAGACTCTAACGATTTATTTCAGATTCAACATTGATATCTTTTTTTTCCACACATAATCTAGGAAGGCACAAGGAAGTGGAATGTGACGGGTCTGGAAATAACATGCGACACCTACTGTATAAAAATGACAAAAGACTTTAAAGTTGTGCAAACTTCTGCTGAAAGTTGAGAGAAGTTTATATATGAGCAATAACACACGAGTAGCAGTGCGATATGGCTGTATATCTGCACTGGTGAGAGGCATGCGTTAGTGTAACGGAGGCCAGCTAGTGTGTGCTGTGCAGGTAAATCTCACTCCTCTGACCTCTAAAGGACAGACACTAGAGGCCAAGGTCTTTAGCCTCCTTGATAGAGCAACCGACTCCCATGTGGAAGGTCGCCGGATCGATCCCAGCTCGAAGCAGTTTGGGTGGCGTAGGACCAGCGGGGTTACATTGATGCCGTGACCCAGATGGAGGTGAGGTTTAGGGGGGTGAGGGTAACGGAGGCCAGCTAGTAAGTGCTGTGCAGGTAAACCCCACTCCTCTGACCTCTAAAGGTGCTCTAGCAACAGTCGCTGAAGGCCATTGTCTTTAGCCTCCTTGTTAGAGCAACCGACTCTCATGCAGAAGGTCGCCGGTTCGATACCAGCTCAGAGCGGGTTGGGTGGCGTAGGACCGGCAGGGTTACATTGGCACAAGGCCACAGGAACTACTTTCCTCCGCCATTCATTCGCATCTGCAGCTGACGTCAGAACAGCAGAAGCCGTTACTAATTCACCGATGTCACTTTAGAGCTAGTGTTTGAATGACTATAGCGTAATGTCTAAAGTGATGACAAAACAGCTGATTTTGCTCACATTTTAAGATTATAAAGCTGAACGTGAAATGAAATGCCATCCGTCTACAATGATATCTTCTTACAGTGTTATTCTACAGAATTTCTCTGTTGCAATTGGGATATCACAATAATTAGCCCCGAAAAAAAGCAACGAATTCACTACCAGACTGCTGTTGAGTTTGCGATAAGGAAAAACGCTAAACACATGCGGACTTTGCTTCTTTCTTTCTGCCAACACAACACACATTCCTGATATGCGAGCAAATCTGTATAAATACAGCACTACAACATACAAAAGAGAGAGGTCAACTTAGAGTGCATACCTGCCAACATGTCTATGAAAATCTGGGAGACCGGGGGGGTAGGGCTGCACGATATTGGAAAAAATTGACGTTGCGATATTTTTTTTCCCTGCGATATATATATTGCAATATTTTTTTATATATATATACTTAAGATATACTTTTGCACGCATTACATACAGTATCACTGTTTTATCTGCTGCACCACTGACTGTAAAATTCTTCCACAAAGAACTAGAGCAAGTTTTTTTTTTTTGGCTGGTGGAGGATCAAGAATGACTCAGCAGCAGCCTCACTCATCTATTTAGGTGCCTTAAAGTTAATAAGTGACAGGCATAGATGTATATATCTATGAGTGCCGGGAAGCTATGCTAAGGTTAACTAGCTTAGCATATATCTTGCTGTCTGCAAATGACAATAATTTAAACGTACCATAAAACTCCTATGTCCATACAAGTGCATACAATTAGCCCCGAGAAAAAGCAACACAATCACTACCAGACTGCTGTTGTGTTTGCGATAAGGAAAAACGCTAAACACATGCGGACTTTGCTTCTTTTTTTCTGCCAACTAGGGTTGTAACAATATACCGGTATGACGGTTTACCACGATTTGAACGTGCACGATTATCATACCATGAACAATTGCATATCAACGGTTTTAACCCTTAAAGACCGAGACAGCCGCCCGCGGCTAAAAATAAGTATTGCTCTTAAATGTTTAATAACTTTTGATCCGCTGATCCGATTCATACAATTCAAAGATTGGCATAAAGAAGAGAATCTCAGCTTTCCAGTGATGTATCACATAACATTCGCGGACTTTCAGAGGCTCCGGAATCAGTGCGGTTACGTCATCAACATTTGACAACGCTGATTTGACAAAGAAACGCTCGTCACTGTGTCACAGACATGATACATTGATGCATTGTCCCTCCTCCATGCCCAGATTGGTTCAAACTCGCTATATCACAACCAATAAGCATAGGTTTCGCTTTTGTTTGTGGACCAAGCTTTTTGAACAACACGGAATGAGAGATAGGCATACATTTATGCGCGGCTAAATAAAACGCAAAAAAAAAGTTTTGCATGAAATAATTCTCATACTAAGTACTTTTGCATGCACAGCAGCACAGAAACATGACAAAACAGTGACACAGCAAAGACGAACTGCTGCTCTTGCTGTTTTCAAAAGACACAAATGAAGATGCAGCTGTTTGTCTGCATTGCATACAACCACATCCAAATCCATATCGATAGACAACCATATCCATGCTGGCACATAAAACCTAAGGATGTTCCATATTGGATCTAGTTTCGTTATGTAACTATTTATAGTATAGTAAATATTTATATCTATTTTTTTACTGAGGATTTGCACCATGTTTATTTGGACTTTATTTGGACTTTGACACATTATTTATTATTTTCTTATTTTTATTTGTTCATTGTAAGTGGTGTTGTTTATAGTAACTAAAAATATATTATATGGAAAAAGTCAAATTTGCTTCACTGTTCTATTATTTTGTAACATTTGTAACATACCGTATACCGCGAAACCGTCAAACCGTGGTATTGTTTTAGACGATTATCATACCGTGAAAAATTCATACCGTTACAACCCTACTGCCAACACAACACACATTCCTGATATGCGAGCAAATCTGTATAAATACAGCACTACAACATACAAAAGAGAGAGGTCGACTTAGAGTGCATACCTGCCAACATGTCTATAAATATCTGGGAGACCCGGGGGATAGGATGCAACGGGTTTTGTGCGGCCGCTGCAATCGGGTACTGTACCAAAGTTGGCAACCCAGGAGTGTTTACAGACTGTACCAAAGAGGCGGGTGAGTGAAATTATGGGAGTTTTCCGGAAGGAGTAAAAAAAACGCGATGTTTTCGGGAGATTGGTCTGAAATACGGGATACCCCCATGAAAAACAGGAGTGTTGGCAGGTATGGTAGTTTACCAGTTTAATAATGATTTGACCAGCTATAGCTTGAAATCAGACTGTTATAATCTTCTAAGCATAAGGGCTTATTATGCGGTTCTGTCGCCATCATGGGTTTAGAAAATGTCAACAGT
This sequence comes from Danio rerio, assembly GCF_049306965.1. NCBI lineage: Eukaryota > Metazoa > Chordata > Actinopteri > Cypriniformes > Danionidae > Danio > Danio rerio. Next base: position 3,457,682 of record NC_133188.1, read on the forward strand.
CTTTGGTCTACTACACTACGGCAGGCTAATGGCCACCGATGAGCTCTCTCAGAAATTGTAAATATTTTAAAATAGGCACTATTCTTGCAAATAAACTGCACAGTTGCAATCTAAACAACTACATACTCAACTAAAAAAGCCTCAAAAGTACACTTTGTTGTCTAATAGCAGTAACATTTTTCAAACTGCAGAGTGTCTCTCTGCTTGTTGCTGGCTGTATGTGGGCGGAGTAATACACAAAGATGAAGGGTGAAGAGGCCTTTGTGTGATGTTACTGGCAAAATATCACACACGGCTATCAGCCAATAAGATTCAAGAATTAGACAGAACTGTTGTATATATATACACACACACACACACACACACACACAAATATGAGCTCAAACCCTTTCAAGTTGGAGGGTCTCCTTGCAAGCTCCCTCCACAGATTCTCAATTGGGTTTAAATCGGGATTCTGGCTGGGCCACAGCAAACGTTGATGTTTTTTGTCAGTTAACCATTCTGCTTCACCAATTCTTCAGCCTGGCAGTCCAAAAGCAGACTCTAACGGTTTATTTCAGACAACAATCAAACTCTATACATGGGTTAAAGGCATAAAAAGTTTTGTCTTCGAGCATCCAAATAAAAATACAAGAAGCATCATTGTCGAAAACAAATATTGCTAATCTTTTATTTACATTTGTTGAAAAAGTGTCATGTCCTAAATTATTCATACCCTTCTCAATAAATAATAGATAGCATTTAAGGGCTATTAAATCAACACTTACTATTAATTGCTGACCAGCTTTTTAGCTTTTTTTCAGTAAATTCAGAATAGATTTTAAAGCATTATTACTTATCTCTAAATCACTAAATGGCCTAGGACCTCCATACATAACAGATATGCTCACTGAATACAAACCAAACAGATCACTCAGATCTTTAGGATCATATAAACTAGAAAATCAGTTCAGTTAAAGTGGGGAGAATCGGCTTTCAGCTACTGACAGCGCCACCTACTGCTGGAATCAGCTTCCAAAAATGATCCGATCTGCTCCAACATTAGGCACGTTCACATCAATTCTGAAAACACATCTGCTTAGCTGTGCCTTTACTGAATGAGCATGGTGCTACATCTGACAGATCACATTATTATATTTTTCTTTTATTTATTCATTATTTTATAGCCCATTTTAATCTGATTTTAATCATTTTTATTATTTGGTTTTATTTCTTTACACTTGTCTCTATTACTCCAGCTTTTGTAAAGCACTTTGAATTGCCACTGTATATGAATAAACTTGCCTTGCCTTTAAGAATATAAAGGCTAACATTTATTTTTGACATTTACATGCGGTCTAAAGCAAATACTTAATATTGTATGGTCCTATTTTAGCCATTTCTTGGACTGTTCATCTTATTTCCATATACAAGTTAGCCTCAAATAAACGTTGAGTGTAAAAAAAAACGTTTGACAACTAGTCTGACAAAAAATCCCTTATTATTAGCCTATTATTAGTCTTAGTAGTAGTAGTAGTAGTATTAACTTAAAATGTTTAAGGTTCATCCCTTTTAGCTGTGAATTCCAACATTTCTCGTGTATTTTCATGTAAATTTACTCTGAGATTCACTATTTTAAATTACATATATGGACATATGTCTTACTGAGCTATCATATTGTCATGCTTCTAAAGAAGGGCGCTTAATGTAGATCCCTCGGTGAGCTGTCATGTGAAAGTACAAGGTGCAATGTCAAATGACGCTAGAAAAGCTTTATAAAAGCAGTTCCGACGTGAAATAAAGACAGAATTAAAGTAGTCAACAGACAGCAGCGAGTTGCTGAAAATAAGTAAAGTCTTACCGATCATGCTGTCATCTGTTAAGTCGCAGATTCGCTCTGTGTGACTTTGGTGTTTGTTGACATGTCGCGTGCTCGCTCAGTGCCTAAGCCGCGAGTGATCATGGGAAATGGAGTCCCAGAGCCCATACTCTGCAGGCTTATTAAAATAGTTAACAGATAAGATGGAGAATGATACATTTTCTGAATTTATTTTAATTTATTGCAGCTGCAACAGGTATAGTTTCAATTAAAAAGGGGCTGGTAGGATGACAGAACTAAAGACGTGATACATGAGAAACTACATTTCCTAGGTCGGGAAACGTCACAGGAAGTTATTGTTTGCGGAGTAGGAGGACCAGCGTGTTTTGCGCACGTGGGTTAAGATTACAGTACAAGTGTCAGAGCAATCCTTATTAAGATATATAGTTTATTCCATTAAGTTTTCTTCAGTTTGATAGGGATGATCAGACCGAGTGAATCAGGTAAATTGCTGTTCAAAATTAATAATATAGCTCATAACGTAATTATTAATAAAAATAATTATTATTATTAATCGATTAATTAATTGTTAAATTACAACGTAGTGAAAAACTTCTAAAATCGTTTATTCACCTTAAACTAAATTAGCTATTTTAATTTCTTGAATAAGTTTTCCAATTTTTTGCTCCAGTTATACCAATATGAACTGGTAAACCAGTATTGCAATTGGTAGTTGATATTGATTATATTTTATTTAATATATTTTTAACAAAGTAAAGCTGACATAATTTATAAACATATATTATCCATAAGTTACATAAAAAATGTTAGAGCATTATTTATTTACTGAAATAATTTAATATTTTCCCAGCAAGATTCATTCATTTTTCTTCGGCTCAGTCCTTTTCATTGGGGGTCGCCATCGCCACAGTCAGGTACAAGTGGCAGAAATGAGTTTCCTTCGCAGGGTGGCAGGGCAGACCCTTATAGATAGGGTTAGGAGCTCTATCACCCGGAAGGAGCTCGGAGTACAGCCGCTGCTTCTCCACATGGAGAGAAGTCAGCTCTAGTGGCTCGGGCATCTGTTTTGGATGCCTCCTGGACGCCTACCTAAGGAGGTCTCCCAGGCATGTCCCACCGGGAGGAGGCCTCAGGGAATACCCAGGACACGCTGGAGGGACTATATCTCTCGGCTGGCCTGGGAATGCCTCGGGATTCCCCCGGAGGAGCTGGAGGCAGTGTCTGGGGAGAGGGAAATCTGGAGTTCTCTCCTAAGACTGCTGCCCCAGGATAAGCGGATGAAAATGATGATTAGTTTATGTAAGTTTATTATTTTGTCATTTTAAGTAACTATGGCCAGTAATTTGAATTCCATGGAGCCTTAAAGCCAAAATAATGTGACGTGAGTCACGTGACATAACTGAACGGTAACTGACATTTAAATCTTTGATGCCATATCATCGTACAGAGCGGGAGAGACGGAAGAGAAAGCAGGCGTCATTGTCATTGTCGCAAAATATTAAACATATGTTCAAAAAGACTGTCAAACAAGGTAAGGCTAATGTTACTTCCTAACAAATGAGAATCTGTCCCTAATCATCAGGTTCTAGGCTAACTTGCCGCATTAGTCGGGGCGTCCTGTATATTGGGCATTATTGATTGTGTATTTGACCTCCCTTTTTTTGTTTTTTGACTGCTATGCTATTAAAATTTTGGAAAATAACTGTCAGGAAACAGACCCGGCGGCGCAGTAGGTAGTGCTGTCGCCTCACAGCAAGAAGGTCGCTGGTTCAAGCCTCGACTGGGTCAGTTGGGGTTTCTGTGTGGAGTTTGCATGTTCTTCTTACGTTCGCATGGGTTTCCATTCGGGTGCTCTGGTTTCCTCCATAGTCCAAACACATGTGGTACAGGTGAATTGAGTAGGCTAAATTGTCCGTAGTGTATTTGTGTGAATAAGTGTGTATGGATGTTTGCCAGAGATGGGTTGCAGCTAAGTAAAACATGTGCTGGATAAGTTGGTGGTGCATTTCGCTGTGGTGACCCTAGGTTAATAAAGGGACTAAGCTGAAAAGAAAATGAATGAATGAACTGTTTAAAGAAGGCTTTAAAATCAAATGGAGTTATCAGTCAGTGTCAGTGTTTTTGAGGCTGTTTACACCTGCTAACTTCATTCGTTTTATTCTGATCGGATATAAATAAAAGTATAATAGTTACCAATATTGTACATATTGATTATCACAACATATTGCATTATTGAATATCGCTATATGTCTACCTAAAAAAATAAATAATAATACATTCGCACATGATCTTAGTTAATAACTTGACAAAACAGTATTTTTTTGTACTGAAACAGTATGCACATGATTCCAGAAGACAAGCTAATCCAGCACAAACTATTTCATAAAATGTCACCAAAATGTTGTGTTTAAGCTTCTTAATCAAATACAAAATGTGGGGAAAAAATGCAAAAATGTCCACTTTTAGATAAAAAGACCCCCCCTCCCGCACACACACTTTCACTAGCCTGGCTACATGCCTGTTATTATTATTCATTTGTTTTAAGATAAAACAGTGAACCTGAATTATTACAATATAATGATGTAAAATGATGTTTTATTTATTTTTTTATCAGTGATATGTTATAAAGCGGTAATAACTTCATTTATCGCAATCAATTTGGGTAAAATATATCGCACAGCAAAAAATAGAAAAAATAGATATCGTGACAGCCCTAGTTAAAGGTTCATTCCACTGTGGCGACCCCTGATAAATGAGCACTGAGCCAAAGGAAAATGAATGAAGGAATGGTTCAGTGGTTTGTCTATCCTATATCAACATTTGGAGGTCCTCATGTTGCTACATTCACTAGTGTCAGCCTATAAGTTGAACGTGCGGCTTTTTCTTTAGTTGTTTTTTAATTTAAAGTCATATTTTGATTTGCTCTGTCAATGCATTATTCAGTTCAAAGACAGAACCGTTTAACTCTTACAAACAGGATTTGGTCCGTCCCAGAATTGCTTGCCCTGTTTGATGATCTATCGCGTGGAGATGTTTGTTGTGTACGCTTTAATAAATGCAAGAACCTGTTAAATCTGGAAGAGCAGAAAATGATTTAAACCTCATTAATATTCAAATTGAAAAGGCATCGATGTTATGTTTTCTACATCTCTACAAATATGATGTGGCATATAACAACTGAACTCGCACGGTAAAATGACTGACTAAACAGGATTCAATTTGCATATTAATGAGCTAGATGACAGATTATAATATTTTGCTTTTCCCCCTCGAGGGACAGACTCCTTTTTAGATGTTTATTTTTTTTTCTAGGATTGCTTTAAAGGAAGAAAAAACGAGCAAACAAACAGACAGAGAACGTAAAGAACAATAGAAGTTAATTTGATCTTGTGTTCATCAGGTAAACATTTTAGTCCCGTGTGAGATAGAAAACAGTGGCGCTGTGAAAACAATCATGCGTCTTTTTGTTTTGTAGCCTGTTACATGCCAATGATTATTACTGCCTTCGGGTCCTGTCAGATTAATTGTATTTATAATTCTCACTGTATAATTTGAACACATTTGTTTACTGTCGATTAAGCTAAAAGTTTCAGAATCTACCTAAAGTTATACTTATTTATGGCCGGTTTTCCGGTACAGTAAGGCAGTGGTTCTCAAAGTGGGGGTCGGGAGCCCTTGAGGGGGTCGCGGAACAATGAAGGGGGGTCGCCTGGTGATTTCCAAAAATCTACTTATTATTATTATTAGGCCATAAGAATTACCATATTTTATCCATAACCAACTGAAGAGAAACAGTCGTTTATAGTTACTATAGTAGCTTATTTACTTGTTCTATTGGATTGCGACCCCTGGGGTAAATACATTATATTAAAGACAGCAATAGCTTCAGATGCAGCAGATTGATTTTATAACACCAGGTTAAACTTTCTGGCCCATTTACAGCACTGAAATACATAAACGAAGAATAGACTTTGGTCTATTGGAGTGTGTGTTCGCCATTGCATGCAAGTTTTCTGTATTTATAACCACCTCAGAGGATATTGGGGGTCGCGAGTCTCTGGCATTGTTATTTTAGGGGTCGCGTGCTGAAAAGTTTGGGAACCCCTGCAGTAAGGTACGGTACGGGTCCGTAGGGGTCCCCCTTATCAGGCTTGCACTTCCACTGCCAAAAGGATACCAATGCGAGCTCTCGGGAGAAAGTGAAACTGCTTGCACTTTTAGACGGGCTCAACAACAGGACACGGCAGATTTTGTTCTTCTTGGCTTTGTGGCTGTTCATCAAGACAACGACAAGGTTTGTTTAAGCTTGGGTCGACCATGGCTCGTTATTATATGTTTATATTATTATGGTGTAATGTCTCAGCTGTCTATTTAAAAATGGCGCATCCTTTGTTTTCGTTTTCATGCTTGGTCAAAAGCTAGTGACGAATCTCTGCACGTGTAGCTTCGCCTTTTTGTACACTTTTGTAATGCTATAGGTACCCTTTGCAAAGGATACTCAAAAAGTGATATGGTACAGTTCGCTTTTAGGTACTCTTTTAAACCACACTACACATACATGTTTTTGCATGTGTACTTGCGGCAAATATGACAGGAGGTTAATATATACTGCCTTATGGATTTCCAATATCCTACTGTACTAAATAAGCCAGATTTAACATCCACAAACTGGGATGTGTGTTTGAAGCATCCTTGTACTGACACTGTCTGGCTGTGCTGATTCCAGGGGTTATGAATTACATTTTGATTTTACTCGTTCATTCATTTTCTTGTCTGCTTTGTCCCTTTATAAATCCGAGGTCGCCACAGTGCAATGAACCGCTAACTTCTCCAGCAAGTTTTTACACAGCAGATGCCCTTCCAGCTTAACCCATCTCTGGGAAACATCCACACATACATTCACACACACACACACACACACTCATTCACTACGGACAATTTAGCCAACTTAATTCACCTGTACTACATGTCTTTGGACTGTGGGGGAAACCAGAGCACCTGGAGGAAATCCACACGAACGCAGGGAGAACATGCAAACTCCACACAGAAACGCCAATTGAGCCGAGGCTCGAACCAGCGACCTTCTTGATTTTACTGTCTATTACAAACATGCACTATTTTAAAAATGTTATACTTGTAAAACTCAAGAGTTGGAACAGATCTTTTTATCCCAGTTTCTTAGCAGATCCTGTTCTGTGGACATTTTTACTATGGAGGCATGTTCATACACAGCTGTCAATCAATTTGGTGGGCGGGAAAAACCACATTCCTACGTCATGATGCGGTAGGCGTCAAAATCTTTGCGATTTGGGTCGTATTTTAACATCAGCTAATTAATAAAAGACACTTCATGAGTTTATATACCTCCAATGTGTGGACACATTATACTTACACACGGTTCTGTCTAAACAGCTTCCAAAAGTTGATTTTGCATCATAGGCACCCTTTAAATAAATTAGTATATCTAACTTTTTCCATCAGCAAGTGAAAAAAGAAAAAAACTACTTTTATATATATATTTTTTTTATTTAAAACTGAACACTATAACAAGCACAGCATGACATAATTTTGATTTTCAAGCAACAAACAGGAAGTTCTCAGAAAAAAATTAAATAATGCAGCATTTTTCAGGTTTCTGTGTTAAATGCTTAACAGTCTTGTTCGAATATGAAGGCATTTCTTCTAAATGTTGGCTATGTTGGGAACAAGTGCCCTTCTCAGAACTGTCATTTGCCTGTCTGTCAACTTAAAAGGTGAAAAATTTGCACAATGAGGCTGGAGGGCAGGATGTAGTTTTGCATTGTCAAATGTCATTTTATTTTTTGCAATTACACAGTTCAGGAAAGGAGAAAAAAAGACGCGACAATAGCAGAAACGTTTCCTTGTGTGTTCTTAAAATGAGAGGATTTTTACCTTTTATTGCCCTTTTAGGCATGATTTTTCACACCTAACAGTAGCTTGTGTTCTCATACTGACACTACACTGTAAAAAACGATCTGTAAATTAGCATTTTTCCCAATTTTGTGATTCATCTATTTACATTTCTCCATTTATTTATGCTTTTGAATCGCATTTTGAGACCTTGATCTTTCTTCTGACAACTTTTAACCTTAAAAAGTTTGAAAAAAGTGACTTTTATTAGCATTTTTTATAGTTTAAAGTGCTTTTAAAAATGTTTAATAGCAGGCTCATTGTCAGGGTTCTGCCACTTTGGTCTTGTAAATTCTTGTTTTGGTGGCAGAGCTCTGATACTACTCAGGTCTGGTCCTGTTTCTGTCTCTGTGTGCGCGCGCGCCGTCGTGGGTGTACGCAGAGTGTGCGCGCTTCTGCTTGACGCGGCCGCGCGCGCGCTCTGCGTCCCTCAGACGCGTGCGCTCTTGTACTCGTGTTTGTGTTTTCGTCTGTCAGCAGCATGGTGTTTCATTCCCAGCGTCTCAGTCTTGTTGGTTTCGGTTTTGGTCGGCGCTGGGATGAAGCATGCACGTTGCGTGTGTGAGCGCACGGTGAGTGCTTTCATTCATCGTGTGCTCGTGTCTTGCGTCTTTTGTCAAAGCACGTGGCTCGGTGTTTACATTGTGGTCACGTGTTTTTGTCGTGTGCTTCAGTGTTGTGTTATGTGAGGATGGCTTGTATTGTCTCTCTGTGTCATGCGCTCTCCCGTCTATTGTCTAGTCCCACCCTCCTTGTTAACCCATTATTAGTTAATTGTGTTCACCTGTGTGTCAATTTACTTTTTGCTTTTATAATCCCCCTCATGTTTTCAGTCCTTTGCCAGTTCGTTGTCTACACTTCCCGTGTTCCTGCTCCAGTCTTGCCTTCTTGTCAGCCCAGCTAAGTTTGTGTGTTTTGTTAATGTTTTCCCCCTCGGGGTAGTTTTTTTTTTGTCTTTTATTTTTATTTTATAATTAATAAATACCCATTGTTTCTTTGCACTTGAGTCCTCGCTCCTTTTCCCCACCGCGACCGTGACACTCATTCTAAAAATGTACCACTATATACATTTCTGGAGAGCGCCAAATATGTCCAAAAGGTACTTTTTTTTTTTTTTTTTTTTTTTTTTTTTTTTTTTTTGCGTTTTTTGTTTTCTCGAATACACCTGAGGCTGCTGTGTATGCTTTTTGAGATCTCAAATTTCTTTCGCGATTAGATATGGAACGATAACCATTTTCAAGCTATACTGTGGTTTGGAAAAGTCAAAGATCTAAAACCGCCAATTTTTTTTTGCTATACCGTTCCTTAGGTATGTCTAAGAATTTTTATTTATGTTTTTTTTTTTTTTTTTAGGACAACAGTAACTTCAGCAGAAAAGATCTCTAAAGATTTAGTTTGAAATTGTACAGAAATCTGTGTTTCTGAAGCAAACAAAAACAACAGAATAATTGATTCAATGATTTATTTAAATGATTAAATAAACGAAATGTTGTCATACGGGCCAGCAGTGTCCCTGCATATGGAAGGTTTAGCTGGTAAGCGTAAAAAGGAAAGGCATAGCATTTGTTTTAAAGACGAAATGGAGTCATACGTACTTCTGGCTACATAATTCGTGATCTCCAGAAATGTATATAGGGCTACGTTTTCTGAATGAGCCTATGCGGGCTAAATTGTCTGGGTTGGTGTTGCAAATTATGCAACAAAAACCTTGTAATAAATTGCCAGTATATTTTCTGATATTTTACAGACTTATTTTTCTATATACTATTTCTTAAACATGATGTTATTTCAAACTACTAAAATGTCAATTTGTTAAACTGTAGGGTTGAATTTTTAAAATCAAAAGTCGACAGAGCAGAGATCAGTGCAACTGTAAATTGTGAGTTAAAACTGTAACTGTTAATTAAAATATATTTTACAATGTACCATATAAAACAGATTAGATATTTATTGCCTAAGCTTACCCGAGCTTGCAGAATTTGTTTCTGTCACTTTCACGCAGTGTCACCATAGAACAGCACATGAACTTATTACAGGGACAATTCCCCTGGAGCAACCTGGGGTTAAGTGCCTTTCTCAAGGGCACAATGGTGATGGCTTATGGCTCACTCAATGCTGGGATTGAAGCTGCTTTAACCACTACTACACACCACATACACACTCAGGTCTACCGGAAGACCTTTAATCAAGATTCGCTTACACTGTAATGGCACTTTAACACTAGAGCCCCTATTCCATGAGACCATGTGAGATGATCAAGTAGATGATCTCTCTGACTTACCGTGAGGAAGATTCTTTTGGAGCTCACCGATCGATCGAAGGCAGCCAAATGTGCATTGTTGGAGATTTCTGTTAAATAATGAAAACACAGGAACTGACCAAGTAAAAGCTCTCATTTTAAAGCACTACCAGCTTAAGTTCCTCTGGTTTCAGGTACTGCAAGAGAGAAGTATGCAGAAAATCAATGACTGGAGGAATAGTAAGTTTGGGATAAAGTACACCCAGGAGGTTGTTATCAGAAAAAAAATTCTGACAGGTTTATCTGCAGCCCAACTCAAAGCAGAGCACTGTTGTATAACACTAAAGGGCTTTATTCTGTAAAAACAACCAACCTTGATGTACATATCCCACTTATTACACAAGGACTTGCTACAAAACATAAAAAATTGAGAGAAAACATTGTTGTGAGTTGTAGTAATTCTTTAATTAAATGCAAAGCTGACGGAAACAAAAAACAGCTGATGGAGTATACACTAACCTGCGCATTATTCAGCCACAAGATGGCGCCAAACAGCCAAAAACGCAAAGCTGACAGATGAAAACAGCTGATGGAGTATACACTAACCTGCACATTGTTCAGACACAAGATGGCGCCAAACAGTCAAAAAACGCATAGCTGACAGAACCAAAAACAGCTAATGGAGTTTAAACTAACCTGTGCATTATTCATTAAGAAGATGGCTCCAAAAATTAAAGACTGCAAAGCTGATAGAAACAAAAAACTGTGGCTTAATCACTCAGAAGATGGCGCCAAACAGTCAAAACTGCAGAGCTTACAGAACTGAAAACAGCTGATGGAGTATACACTAACCTGCAATTTATTCAGTCACAAGATGGCGCCAAACAGTTAAAAACACAAAGCTGACTAAAACAAAAACAGCTGATGGAGTATACACTAACCTGCGCATTATTCATTAAGACGATGGCTCCGAAAAGTCAAAGAACGCAAAGCTGACAGAAACAAAAACCTGTGCGTTATTCAAGATGGCGCCAAACAGTCAAAACTGCAGAGCTGCCAGAACTAAAAACAGCTGATGGAGTATACACTAACCTGCACATTATTCAGTCACAAGATGGCGTCAAACAATCAAAACGTAAAGCTGACAGATACGAAAACAGCTGATGACGTATGGGACGTATTTGGTGATCTCCAGAAATGTATACAGGGGAATGTATCAATGATAAGCCTTGGTTGAAAAAGCTAGAAGTTAATACTATGAATTGTGGCCTAAACTAAAGTGTTTCCGGAATATTTTCTTTTGTGTTCGTTGGAAAATAAAACTGAGACAGGTTATAAGGATGATTAATTTTTAGGTGAACTATCCCTTTAATGCTTTCTACCAAGAAAGGTCTATGACACTTGGAGAAAATAATCTGGTTCATCTTAATGACAGTTGCTCAGCTGACACAGGGCCCGAAGAGGAACCCGTAATTTCTCTATCAGTCAATTTCCATCGATGACAAACCTAAAAACACTGCACTTCTTCTGAGCCTTGTTTGTGGCGCACTTTGGCAGCAGGGTGACAGTGTTCTTCAGCTGTTCTCTGCAATTACATTGGCAAACAGCAAGATCTGTCCACTTTTCCACTCGGCTGGGGGTGTTACCTGCTCAGAACAGGTTGTTTCCACTGACTTTGGTGTTTTTTCTGCATGAGTTGGCCCACTAACGTCATAGTTCAATTCAATTCAAGTTATATCAACAAGTTTATCAACAATAATTATTTTTTTTCAAAGCAGCTTTACAAATGATGCACCCGATTGCATTACAATTAAATTAAGTTAAAGTAACAAACACATACAAGTTATTATATATAAACATAGTTAACCTACAGTTTTACAGCATATAGGTGATGTCTATGTGTACATGTTTAATGAAGTGTATTTAAGTGTATGTGTTGTTCTTGAAGTCCTCGATGGTTGGCGTCGTCTCTTCATCTCTTCCTATGTGCTGTTTTTGAAGTCTTCGATAGTTGGCATCATCTTTTCTCAGGTCTTGAATCCCATCCCATCAATCTCTGGAGGCCTCCGGATGGGTAACCCCAGTTGGAAATAGAGAACAAAGAAAATAATTAGCATAGCTGCTGTTTATAATGTATTTGAACAAGAGATATTAAATGTCAATGCGAAAATGAAGTGTTATAAATGAAGATAGGAGTTATATAAACAAGATGTAACAATTATATAAAGCAAAGTAGTATTTATATACAAAATGTCTGGTGCATTAAGACAGGAGGAGTATGTCCTAGAGGTGGTTTGTCAAGCCCACTTACCAGCATGGAGCACACTCATGCATCCTACAGTTATGTAATGCATTATGTTTATGCTTTACTAAAACGAGAGGTCTTTAGCTTAGTTTTGAACTGAGAAAGTTTGTCTGAGCCATGGAGTTTGTTAGGAGCCATAAATAAGAAGCTTTGACCTCCTTTAGTAGACTTTGCTATTCTAGGTACTAACAGAACCGTAATGCTGTGCACTGGTTCTGGAAAAAAATATTTGGGTCCTTGGGTTAAAAAAAAGAAAAAAAAAAGAAATTAACAAGTCTTCACACAGTCTTCTGTGAGGTCCGGGTTGAGGGATAGGGTTGGGGTTAAGCAATAGATAGTTTTTACTGTATAAAAACAAACTAAATCAATGAAATGCTCCTACAATTGTCAAAACAGTATGTATCCACAACATTGGATCTATGCTGGCCTTTAAAAAACAAACTCGTTAAAAGTACTTGTTTTTGAAAATGTTATCATTATCGCCTTTGTGAAATCATTGACATCCAATGCATTCATATTATGTGGTCAGTCTAGAGCAGGGCTGTCAAACTCAATTCCTAGAGGGCCGCAGATCTGCAGAGTTTAGTTCCAACACACCTATCTGTAGGTATGAAACAAGCCTGAAGCACTGAATTAGTTTGATCAGGTTTGTTTAATTAGGGTTAAAACTAAACTGTGCAGAGGTTTTTATACTCTGAAGGATTTAATTGCTGGTCAAAGTTAAATAAGTTTAAATAAGAAATGTACAGAGAATATATATTTCCAATGATTTCATTTGACCATATTTAGACTTCAATGGCTATAATACACCAAAAAACGTAAGTGTATATATAAATATGTTGCAACCCAGTGTCACACAACCAGCGATCGCTTTCCAGAGATCGCTGGTTCTCACACAAACTTCAAGACTACTACCGCATTTCCCAGGACTACATTTTCATACATGCACTGCTCCCAGACACCCATGCTCATTCATCTAGCTTGATTGCACACACCAGCTGAACCTTGTCATAGTCTGATATCACACCACTTATAAGCCACTCATGAACCCTTCCATTTTGCAGAGTCTTGTTTTCCCAGTGTGACATTACAACGCGTTTCTCCTTGTCTTGTTTTCTCCGTGTTTAGACCCTAGCCTTGTTTACCCTTGTTCTCCAGTTTAGCTGCCTGCCTTTTGACCTGTTGCCTGTTTATACCAACTACGATTCTGGACTGCCTTAACATACCCGTTTGCACCTGTATGACCACTGCTTGCCTGACGCTGAATAAACCTGCATATTGGATCTTACCTTCTGTTGTATCTGTCACTCTACCCCGTCGTTACGCCCAGGCTTATTCTGAAAACATACCTCTGTATACATTTCTGGAGACCATCAAACACGTCTTAGGAGGTATGTTTTTTGCAGTTTTTGTTTTCGCCAATCCACGAGAGGCTGCTGTTTATGCTTTTTGAGATCTCAAATTTCTCTTGCAAGTGCCATTCACACCTGCTCTTATCTCGTAAATCCACCAGAGGCCGATGTCAACTGACTCTTTGACTGACTGGCTGACTGACCGATTGACTGACTTACCCTCCCCCTTCCCTAACCCAACCAATAGTATTTTAGAAAACACGGATTGACATGCCCACCCATTTCCCTAAACCAAACCAAAAAATGTATAAAGCAATTCAGAAAAAGAAAAGTCCTTGTCTGATTTTTACCACGTTATTTATCTATTTATTTTTTGGCTTCTGTTTTTCTTCTGCGTCTCAAGTCCACCGATGTACTTGGTGAGCTAACAAGACAAACTGATAACAGCCGGAAAGCCATCTATATGGAGGTAACCAGTCAGCTTTTAAGCGTGAAAAGGATCAGCGTCACACCACCCCGTAGCATTTATTTAAAAGACGAAATGCAGCCATTTGTAGTTCTGGCTACTTGATTGGGGATCTCCTGAAATGTATATTGGGCTATGTTTTCAGATGTTGATTTTTTGGTTACAGTTGTAAGTTGCAGACTGGAATCAAAAAGGGGGAAACGTTTTATGAGGGTGCCTGCTTAATAAACAAGTATATCTTGGTGGTTGTCCCATGGCATTACTAAAATAGTAGATACTTTTACACTACATTTTTGTCTAATAGTACTTTTACCTGCACTCCTTCCACCACTGATGTAGAGTCGAAGACTAAATGTCAACAGCGTCTGCAGTGTTCTCCTGTGATAGGTGATGAATAACCGGAGACCTGTTCTTCCCGCCGTACGCTCTTTGTCCTCTCGCCGGTCACTCTTCCTCCGGGAGCCTTGCTGAGCGTGTAGTAAGATAAAGGTAGGTGTGAGGGGATTCGCTCAATACCTGGATCGATGTCTCCACATGCCAAGCAGCTCTCGCTCACAGTTGGGTCTGCCTCACCATGACTGCCTGTGTGCTTCTGGCATCTGTCTCACATGCAAGCCTTTCCCTCTTTCCGCTGTCTTTTATACAGCGCTTTTATCTGATCCTGACCTTTTCCCAAATGTGTTTTGTTTTCTCAGCGTGTTTCTTTCTTCTTTTTATTGAGACCGTACAAAAGTGTGACAATATAATACATCACAATCATATTTGCATCTCTCTTTCAATTTAAAAGACAAGAATAACAAACAAAAAAAGCAATACAAAGCAAAAAAGAAAGAGAAAAAAAGAAATACACTGGTAAAAGTATCTGTAAATTAGCAGTATTTTGTGATTCATGTTTTATTTTTCCCCATTTATGTATGTTTCTGAATTGCATTAGGAGACCTTGATCTTTCTTTCAACAACTTTTAACCTTGAAAAGTAAAGTGACTCTTATTAAGACTCTTAATAGTTTAAAGTGATATATTTTTTTAGTTTGGTGTTGTATAGTACTCTACAAAAACATACATTTTCTGTTATTTTAAAGACTTATTTCTCATCGGCCACTTTATTAGGTACACCTGTCCAACTGTTTGTTAGTCAGGCAATCACATGGCAGCAACTCAAAGCATTTAGGCATGTAGACATTGTCAAGACGATCTGCTGCAGGTCAAACCGAGAATCAAAATGGGGAAGAAAGGAGATTTAAGTGACTTTGAATGTGGCATGGTTGTTACTACCAGACAGGCTGGTCTGATTATTTTAGAAACTGCTGATCTACTGGGATTTTCATGCACAACCATCTCTAGGGTTTAAAGAGAATGGTCTGAAAAAGAGAAAATATCCAGTGAGCGGCAGTTCTGTGGGCGAAAATGCTTTGTTGATACAAGAGGTCAGAGGAAAATGGCCAGAAATGCAACAGTAACTCAAATAAGCACTTGTTACAACTGAGGTCTGCAAAAGAGCATCTTTGAACACACAACACGTCCAACCTTGAGGCGGATGGGCTACAGCAGCAGAAGAGCAGAAGACCACCACCCGGTGGTGCCGCTCCTGTCAGATAAGAACAGGAAACTGAGGCTACAATTCACACAGGCTCACCAAAATTGTGCAAAAGAAGATTGGAAAAACGCTGCCTGTTTTGATGAGTCTTGATTCCTGCTGCTTCATTCGGATGGGTTCAGAATTTGGCACCAACAACATGAAAGTGTGGATCCATCCTGCCTTGTATCAACAGTTCAGGATGGTGGTGGTGGTGTGGGGGATTTTTTCTTGGCACACTTTGAGCCCATTAGTACCAATTGAGTATCGTGTCAACACCACAGCCTACTTGAGTATTGCTGCTGACCATGTCCATCACTTTATGACCACAGTGTGCCCCTCCTCTGCTGGCTACTTCCAGCAGGATAACGCACCATGTCATAAAGCGCGAATCATCTCAGACTGATTTACTGGACATGACAATGAGTTCACTGTACTCAAATGGCCTCCACAGTCAACAGAGCTTTGGGATGTGGTGGAACTGGAGATTTGCATCATGGATGTGTGATGCTATCATGTCAATATGGAGCAAAATCTCTGAGGAATATTTCCAGCACCTTCTTGAATCTATGCCACGAAGGATCAAGGCAGTTCTGAAGGCAAAAGGGGGTCCAACCCAGTACTAGTAAGGTGTACCTAATAAAGTGGCCGGTGAGTGTAAATATTCATTCTTATACATTATATTATTTCAAACTACTAAAATGTCAATAAAAGTCACTTTGTTGTTTCTTTGAGCGTAGAGTTGAATTTTCAACATCAATAGTCTACAGAGCAGAGATCAACATCCCATAATACAATTCACAATCGTGAATTATCGAAAAACACAAAATCCAGAAACTCTTAACTAACAGGTATTTTTCACAGTGAAGCACAGGTTGTTTTAAATAGATTATTCTAGATCTAGAAAATTGTTGAAAATACAAGTCATCCTTAGAAGCAATGCACCAGATCTGGTATGACAACGGTTTGTTTAAATAAATCTTTGGAAATGGGGGATTATGTACATGTAAATAGGCCAAGTCGGTGTCAATTTCTTTAATTTTTTCGTGTTGCTTTCTTGCTTTTTTCTTTCTGTTATTGATTTCCCTTTTTGTGGCTGCTTTTGTCACTCAACAGCTGTGTTTTGTAGTTGTGTATTATTTATTAAATTCATCAAGTCAAGGCACATCTAGGCTCAGGTGTTTACTGCGAACAGCACTCTTGGCTGGAGGCCAGAGCATCAAAGCGTATAAGAGACAGGCCATGAGGTGAAAAATGAAGGGAAATTGCAAAGTCTGACATCGCTGCAGTATGAAATAAAGTCATTTCTTTAAGTTAGAAAAACAATTATCTGACGAACGAATACAATTTCTGTTTACAAACGCTTGGGGTACTTGGGGAAATTCTATAAGTTGAAAAGATTTGACAGTGTTTGGGTACATTTTGTGTCTTCAAAATAAATCTTTAATTAATTTTTTAAAAACTTGAATGCAACACTTGAATCCTTAAAAAATGTAGTTAACTCTCAAATGATGTTTGTTTGTGAATTAAAGGCTGATTTGTATTTCTGCGTCAAGAGCACGCTAACGCTCCACCACAGCCTATGCGTGAATGCGTAGCCCTCGCTGTGGCCATTGGTTACGCTGACGCGCATCTCTCAAAAAATTTAACTACACAGTACAATGACGCGTAGCGCAAGCTCTGTGATTGGTCGGATTTGTAGCGCTGATGAGTGTGGATGGAGGTGAGAGCTGCGCGAGCCTGATGGAGCGAGTGTTTACAAGTGTCAGGTCCCGTGAAGGAGCTCCAGATGGAAACTGTTGTTTTGTGTTTACCTTTTGAATGATGTTGTTGCACGTCCACCGATTCCCGTTATTTACTTCTTTATTGAATTTTTTTTAGCATTTATTTATGTCTTACGTGCTTTCTGGAACGGGCGAGGCAGTGGCGCAGTAGGTAGTGCTGTCGCCTCGCAGCAAGAAGGTCGCTGGTTTGAACCTCGGCTAGGTTGGCGTTTCTGTGTGGAGTTTGCATGTTCTCCCTGCCTTCGCGTTGGTTTCCTCTGGGTGCTCAATTTCCCCCACAGTCTAAAGACATGCGGTACAGGTGAATTGGGTAGGCTAAATTGTCTGTAGTGTATGAGTGTATGTGTGGATGATTCCCAGAGATGGGTTGCGGCTGGAAGGGCATCCACTGAAAAAACTTGCTGGATAAGTTGGCGGTTCATTCCACTGTGGCGACACTGGATTAATAAAGGGACTAAGCTGGCAAGTAAATGAATGAATGCATTCTGGAACAGTTCTTCGCCAAACTCCTGTTGTCGCCGTCAACTCCTCTCTGGATCTCAAGTCCAGCAGCGTCCATGGCGAACTAGCGAGCAAACTGGTAACAGTGGAAAAGCTGTCCACATGGAGGTAAACGGTCAGCTGGTAAAGAAACATGAAAAGAAACATGCCGCCCTGTAACATTCGTTTTAAAGACGAAATGTTACCATACGTAGCTCTGGCTACATAATTCTCACTCTCCAGAAATGTATACAGGGGTACGTATTCACAATGAGTCTGTGTTGAATTAGTTTTCCTAGGGGAACAGACTGGTGGCTAGCTCCTAAAACTAAGCTTCTAAAAGTTAATATCTTGAAACATACAGCAAGTTGAGTCTCTTTTGTGGAGTTGTTTTTCAATGCACAACATTAGCATGCTACATTTTGAAAAAGCAGCTACTGTATGTAAGTTAGAGGCAGTTTTTGTATGTTCCCTACTGAAAAAAAACAGCTTAAACCTGCCTAGACTGGTTGGCTGAACAGCTAAACCAGCTTGACCAGCCTGGTTTAAGCTGGGCATAGCTGGTTTTGGCTGGTCATTTCCCAGCCTAACCAGCTAGGACCAGGATGGAAACTGGAAACCAGCCTGGAAGTGGCCAAAACCCCTCTAAAACCAGCCTGGTCAACCAGCTAAAACCAGCCAACCAGCCTAGGCTGGTTTAAGCTGGATTTTTTAGCAGGGTTGAAATATCGCTATCGCTAATCCTTGGAAACACAATGTGAATTGAGTCTCATTTATAGAGTTGCTTTCAACATGCAACATTAGCATGCTACATTTTGAAAAAGCAGCTACTGTAAGTAAGTAAGAGGCAGTTTTTGTATCTTGAAATATCGCTATCGCTAAGTATCGATAATCTTTTGAAACAATGCAAGTTGAGTCACATTTGAGGAGCTGTTTTCAACATTAGCATGCTACTTTTGAAAAAGCAGCTACTGTACGAAAGTAAGAGACAGCTTTGTACATTGAAATATCGCTAAATATTGCTAATCTCTAGAAACACAATGCAAGTTGAGTCTTTTTTTGTGGAATTGCTTTCAGTGTACCCCATTAGGATCCTACATTTTGAAAAAGCAGCTACTGTATGTAAGTCAGAGGCAGTTTTTGTATGTTGAAATATCGCTATCGCTAAATATTGCTAATCTCTAGAAACACCATGCAAGTTAATGTAAGTAAGTTGCATGTAAGTAAGAATGCAGTTTTTGTAGGCTATGTTGAAATATCGATAGCGCTAAATATCACTAATCTCTCTCTGCAAGTTGAGTCTCATTTGAGGAGTTACTTTCAACATACAACATTAGCATGCTACATTTTGAAAAAGCAGCTACTGTATGTAAGTAAGAGGCAGTTTTTGTAAATATCGCTATCGCTAATCCTTGGAAACAATGTAAATTGAGTCTCATTTATAGAGTTGCTTTCAACGTACAACATTAGCATGCTACTTTTGAAAAAGCAGCTATTGTACGAAAGTAAGAGACTAAATATATTGACTAAATATCGCTAAATATTGCTAATCTCTAGAAACACAATGCAAGTTGAGTCTTTTTTGCTTTTAATGTACCCCATTAGGATGCTACATTTTAAAAAAGCAGCTACTGTATGTAAGTAAGAATGCAGTTTTTGAAGGCTATGTTGAAATATCGATATTGCTAAATATCACTAATCTCTTGAAACACAATGCAAGTTGAGCCTCATTTGAGGAGTTGCTTTCAACGTACAACATTAGGATGCTACATTTTGAAAAAGCAGCTACTGTATGCAAGTAAGAGGCAGCTTTTGTACGGTGAAATATCGCTACTATATTTGGCAGCACTCCAGTTCAAAACAGCTAAACAAATTCTCTCAGCTTTTCATCACGGCTTGCGCTCAGCTTGCTCTTAGACTCCCGCTGTTGTGAAGTTCCACTCGTAGGTGGATGCTCTTATCCATTTACTGTCTCTGATTTACAGTTCCCATCCACTTCCATGAGCCCACTCTATTCATTCAATATCTCTCCTTTGCTATTTCACGTCCCTGTAGATGGAAATATTCTTTTCTGCGACTGTTATCGCCCCATGCAATAATTCAATTTCTGACACCAAATCATCAACGCGATCAGTGTGTATCTCAGAGGTGTGTCGGGGATCGGAATGCATGGGGATGTGAATGATTTGAGAGGAAAAACCCTTCAAATGTGGAATGAGGATTGAGAGTGGAGTAGCTGGCTGGTGACAGCCAGGGGGGGGGGCTTTTTCCGACAAGCTGATCTCTCTCATTCATCATCATTTGGCTTTTTAATGGTCTGACAGGGCTGAGGAACTGCTGTGTCGCTCTCTCTGCGTCCCTCTATCTCACTCATGAGCCTCCAACTGTTGTCGCAGATATGGAGTCAGATCAGTCTCAAAATATATTACATTTGCAAAATTAAAATTATGCACAATTCACATTTACGAAAACCCAATTCGGAAATTCAAAGCACAATTGGTAAATTTACAACACAATTCGGAAATACCCAAATCCAATTCATAAATGTTTAAAAAATAAGTCAATATGCAAATACAATTCGCAAATTCAAAACAATCCGTAAATTTAAAACCCAATTTGTATATACGCAAATCCGTTTCATAAAATTGAAAACACAATTCGTAAATACGTAAGTTCGATTAATAAAATTCGAAAAACACTTTGTAAATACGCAAATCCACTTAGTAAATTAAAAACAATTTGTCAATATGCAAATACAATTTGTAAATTTAAAATACAATTCGTAAATTTAAAACACAATTTGTAAATTCAAAGCATAATTCATAAATACACAAATACAATTAGTAAATTCAAAACAATATTCATAAATTCCGAACAAAATTCATAAATACCCAAATCCAATTCGTAAATTTTCAAAACACAATTCATAAATACCCAAATCCATTTACTAAATTCTAAACAGTTCGTAAAATAAATTCACAAATCCAATTTGTAAATTCAAAACACAATTTGTTATTAAAAATATCCAACTTGTAATTTCAAAACAATTCATAAATTTAAAACACAATTCATAAATTTAAAACACAATTCGTAAATTTAAAACACAATTTGTAAATTCAAAACACGATTCATAATTTTAAAAAACAATTCATAAATACACAAATCCAATTCGTAAGTTCAAAACACAGTTCATAAATACACAAATCCAATTTGTAAATTCAAAAAAATTTGTAAATTCAAAATGCATTTTGTAAATTTAAAACACGATTCATAAAATCAAAGAACAATTCGTAAACTTAGAACAGTTCCTAAATACCCAAATCTAATACGTAAATTCGAAACAATTTGTAAATTCAAACACCATTACGTAAATTCACAAATCCAATTTGTAAATTTAATACACATTTGTTAATAAGCAAATCCAATTCGAAAATTCTAAACACAATTTGTCAATACGAAAATCTAGTTCGCAAATTCAAAACACAATTCATAAGTACGCAAAAGCAATTTGTAAATTCATAATGCAGTTTGTCAATACGAAAATCCAATTTGTAAATTCAAAACACTATTCGTGAATTTAAAACACAATTTATAAATATACAAATCCAATTCACAAATTTCAAACACTTTTTGTAAATTCAAAACTCAATTCACAAATGCACACATGCAAATCATTTGGAGAAATATTTATAAATTTTACTTGTGAATTCACAAATTGTCTTTTAAATTTACAAATTAGTTTGGTGTATTTATGCATTTTGAATATATGAATTTGAATTCAAATCATTATTTGAATTGAAGTAAATGTGAACTGTGCCATGTATGTATGAGTTTTATTTTTGCAAATGTAGTATTTTTGAGACACATCTAGCTCCATATCGCAGTGTTGTTCTCCCCCTCCGCAGATGCCATGCTGGCCTGTTTCCCGTTGGCACCAAGGGGCCAGATTGGTACCGGGATCAACTCCAAGCTGTCAGAGATCCGCCTCGGATCCAGGAAACTGTAGCAGGGCAGTTGCAATTGACAAATATACTGCACGTGTCAGAGAAGAGGGACTTGTTATGTCGGAAAGTAATTTCGCTGCAAATGGGTGTGCACTGGTGGGCTTTGGATTTTGCCATCGGCGACTGTCGGGATGAAGATGTTTGCTGAGGATTTGTGAAACGTACTGTATGAGATTCGGTAACACTTCTTAATAACTACACACCATAAATCAATTATTAAGCATTATCAAATAGGGATTTCATTATTTGTTAAGCATTAAGTTTATATTAATAGATGTTAATAAGCAGGTAATAAACTGCTACGTATTATTAGCGCTACAAATCAAGTCATCTTAACATATTTAAGCATTTATTTAATGTAACAAAATTCCTTTTTGGATGAATACATCAAGAAAACAAACAAAGATTTAGCATCTTTTTAATTAAATTGTTCACCTTCAGCTTCAATAAATACAGAGCTGGGGTCACGTCAAAATTTCCTTACCTTGTGTATTTTTTCCAATATGGTTAATTTATTTCACAGTATCTATAAAAGTACTTTTAAATATATATATATTTTTACATTTAAAAGCCTGAAACACTGACAAACAGCTTCTTAATATGAATCAGTGTAAGATATATGTAAAATTAAGCTCATGAATCTCAATAGAAGTGCATTTAGGGCAGTGGTACTAATCCACCGGGCCGTGGATTGGTACCGGTTTGTGAATCTGAAATCTGAAACTGATCTTGACCCGAAAGCAAAGTGCAGCATTTATAACAAAATCCTAACAAATCCAAATGCTGATGTATGATTAAACCTTTCAAGCAATAGTCATGGAACCATCATTGAAAGGATGACTTGTAGAATATAGTCTGCACCGAACCCACTTTAACTGTATTTGTGCTTGGGCTTGTTGCTGCTTGTACACCTGAAGAAAGCAATGTGACGTTTTTTCATTGATTTCTGTGAGATTGCAGGGAGTCTCTGGTAGGGGTCCCGTTACCTTTTCTTTTTTTCCAAAGAGGAGCATTAATCCTGACTCCCCGAGGGTCTTACAGCCCGCAGTGCAATGCACCCTTAAGAATAAATTGAACGTGAGGCTCCATTCAATTATATCCACTTTATAAAAAAATCAAGACACTTTCCTTTTCCCCTAAAGCATAGATGTTTCCGAGGTTGTCTTTCGCAATAACAGAGAAATTCATTTATGAAAGTTAGCATCCTTATAAAATATGTTACTAGATGGTGTCCCTCAGGGATCATCACTGGGCCCTCTGCTCTTTTGTTTATTTATTAACGATTTGCCTAAATTTTGTTCAATCTGTCAGATTCAACTTTATGCAGACAATACTGTTATTTATTTTTCCAGAAATTTCACATATTCAATCTTTTTTGCAGTTAGACTTTACTTTAATTCAAGAATAGTACAATAAAAACAAACTTAGTAAATAGAAAGAAGTCTTGTAGTATGGTGTTTTTTTTTTAAAATCCCAGCGGTTTTATTCAGAAGACATAAATAATAAATTTGATGATGGGTCACAGCTGTCTAATGTTGATGAATTTAAGTGAAGTTTTTCAAACTAATTTCGAGAGGAGCACGTGATAGGATTGACTACAGCTGATCCCTATCACTAATCACTAACTAGCCAATCGGATAACTCTAAATTCAATATAAATATCCAGCCTCAACTTCAATCCTCATCTTCGCTTTGGAACCCCCCCCCCATCCATCCATCCCTTCTCCCTCCTCCTCAGTTTGGGCGACACGGTGGCTTGGTGGCTAGCACTGTTGCCCCATAGCAAGGAGGTTATCGGTTCAACACTAGCTGAGCCAACCGATACTCTCTGTGCCGAGTTTGCATGTTCTCCCCGTGTTCGCGTGGGTTTTCCCCGGGTACTCCGGTTTCCTCCCACACTCAAAAACTATGCAACAAAAGTTAAAGTCACAAGCACTTATTACAAACTAGCACAACTAGTGATCTGTTTTGGGAAGCTATCGAGAACTACCTGATCTCATATCCCTCCAAATGCTTATTGACCAGGCAGGAGCCTTGGGCTCATCTATCACCGAGCTCAGGGTTCTCTCCCGGGACAGCATGCCAAACTAGCTTAAATAGTCAAGCATTATCTAAGTGTGAACTCTTGAAATATCTAGGGCTGCGTCCGAAACCGCATACTTCCATACTATATAGTACGCTAAAATCAGTATGCAAGCCGAGTAGTATGTCCAAATTCAAAGAATTCGAAAATCAGTATGCGAGAAGTACCCGGATGACCTACTACTTCTGGCGAGATTCTAGAGTGCGCATCCCATGCATGCTGCACTATCCCATGATGCCCCGTGAGCAATTTCATGAATGGGAGTAAAGCAACGCAATTGATGCAGGTAGGTCACGTGACCGTGACAAAATGGCGGATGTAGTACTTCCGAATTCCATTCATACTTTTCACGTTCATACTGTATAGAACGTACTTTTCTAACGGCCGAGTAGTACGTTTAAATTCAAATGCAGTACCTACTGAGAAGTAGGCGGTTTCGGACGCAGCCTAGGCCTTTGGCTCGATGCTGAACTGTCCTTTAAACCCCATATAATATAATATAATATAATATAATATAATATAATATAATATAATATAATATAATATAATTAAAAAGTCATATCGGTAAAAAGTTCCAGAAAGCAGGTAAGACAAAGGTAAAAGCCAAACAATTAAATAAACAAGTAAACAACAGGGTCAGACTGTGGTAAAAGGCAGGCTTTTGCGAGGGCTCTTCGTTTTCTGGTCAGATTCTGGCAGATTTGTGAAAATAAAAACTGCAAAAAAAGTAGCTCCTGGGACGTTTTCCGCTTTCTCCAGAAATATATACCAGGGTACGTAATCAGAATGAGCCTGGGTTGAATATCACAGATGTTTGCGTGATGATTCAACAGGCAGAAAGAAAGTGGGAAAACTAATTTCCATCTATCAGCCCTCATCCGAGAGGTGAGAATTATTTACATTCAGTTTTTAAAGCTTTGCTCTGCTTGACTACACATCCATCCTGTAATTTCCTGTCAGCTGAGCCAGGGATGATCGTGACCTCACAAAGTCAAAATACCTTTTTGATGCATTCTGATGACTACGTTTTCACTTGGTCTCAAGGGAATAAAAGAAGCAGAACGGAGGAGGGATATTGCAAGCGCGGGCATTCACTGCTTGTGGAGATGTGATGTAAATGTCACGCCAGTGAAATGTATAAATTTAAATTTGGTATCTTATCATTTTGACTCTCATTAACGCATTAAAGATTCCGAAGGTCAGCTATGAAACATTTGATGTTGAATTGAATTTTTAAGGAGTCGTAACAGGTCAGATGATTAAAGCTGACATTAAGAAATATTCCCACGTTCAGCAGCAGAGGGCAAAATGTAATTTGGCAATTCAGCATCCAGACTGCAATCAACTGATGTCTGTTTGAATGGATGATCTGCAGGCTGGCTTTAAAACAACAGTGTTCTTTTATTGAACGGAAGTTCTGTCATGCCTTTTTCATTCTCATATCGTTCCAAACACACTTACACTTGAAGTCAGAATTATTAACTCCCTATTGAATTTTTTTTGCTTTTGTAAATATTTTCCAAATGATGTTTAACAGAGCAAGGAAATGTTCACAGTATGTCTGATAATATTTTTTCTTCTGGAGGAAGTCTTATTTGTTTTATTTCGACTAGAATAAAAGCAGTTTTTAATTTTTTAAACACCATTTTAAGGTCAAAATTATTAGCCCCTTTAAACCATCATTAAGGCTGATTTATACTTCTGCGTCAAACCCCGGCGTATGCTACGGCGCTGACGCATAGCCCTTCGCCGTGGCCATCGGCGTCGCTGACGTGCACCTCTCAAAAAATGTAACTACACGTCGCAACGACGTGTAGCACAAACTCTGTGATTGGTCGGCTTGGAAGCGCTGACGAGTCTGGGCGGGACCGAAAGCCGCGCGAATGGCGCGAGAACCAATGGAGCGATTGTTTACAAGTGTGGAGTCCCATGAAGGAGCTCCTGATGGAAAGTTTTGTTTTGTGTTTACCTCATAGTTAAAGTTGTTGCACGTCCGTCGGTTCCTGCCTCAAAATGAGCGAGTTTGAGCCACTTGTACATTCAGGAAGTGTTCAGGAAAAGCAAAAAAGCAGAGAAGAAACTCGACACAGAGGAACATTTACACCTCACTGCCAACTAGCGTTTCAGAAGTGTTAATGCAGAACAACAGAGACAGCGCGCAGAAGTATAAATGCACAGCTGCGCGTTGCATGTGCCGTTGGTTACGCCGGTCACTTGACGCAGAAGTATAAACCAGGCTTTACACAATAGCTTTCCTAATTACCCTAACCTGCCTAGTTAACCTAATTAACCTAGTGAAGCCTTTAAATGTCACTTTTATCTGTATAGAAGTGTCTGAAAAATATCTAGTCAAATATTATTTACTGTCATCATGGCAAAGATAAAATAAATCAGTTATTAGGAATGAGTTATTAAAACTATTATGTTTAAAAATGTGTTGAAAAAAATCTGCTCTCCGCTAAACAGAAATTGGGGGAAAAAATAAACAGGGGGCTAATAATTCTGACTATATAAACCCATGTCTGAAATAGTTCTCTTGATTTTTCTTTGTTGTTTAGTTCTTTATAAGACACCGAACTGTCTGTCTAAATGGGCATCTGTGGTGTCTTTTGTATTGATTTCTTTTTTGTCAGAGTAGGTTTTCCTTCAAGCACACCTTCCACCTGGAGATGGCCACAATGCTCTTAGGCTGAATTGTGGAGATGGAGGGTGTAACTGGAGGCACTGCAACTGGGGGTGACCTAAAATGGACTCTGGGGATAGTTTCATATTATAGATTGAGAGAATAAGAAGAATTATGATCTTTTCCTGTGCCTACTGCTTCTATTAATCACGAGTGCCCCCAGTGGTTCCATATGGTTCTGCAGCCTGTGTCAGCTTACCCCGCATCTCAACCATTTGTTGCCAAACATTCCTCTTGCTAAAGTGGAAACTATCCAGACATCAACAAATCTTTAAGCACTTCTGCCTCTTTGGAAAAGCACAGCATCCCAGCTAACAATTTTACGTTATAAAAATGTTCCTACAGCGTTTCCATTATGTTCCAAAAACATTTTGTTTGAATGATCAAAACATCCAGATTTTTTAGACAGTGTAATAATGGTATTGTTTGGTTATAAGAACAATAATGAAAATGTTTTTGGTGACACGGTGGTGCAGTAGGTAATGCATCTTACAGCAAGAAGGTTGCTGGTTCGAGCCTCGGCAGGGTCACTTGGCGTTTCTGTGTGGAGTTTCATGTTCTTCCCGTGTTTATGTGGGTTTTCCTTCGGGTGCTCCGGTTTCCCCCACACTCCAAAGACATGCAGTACAGGTGAATTGGGTAGGCAAAATTTTCCAGAGTGTATGAGTGTGTATTGATGTTTCCCAGAGGAGGATTGCAGCTGGAAGAGCATCCGCTGTGTAAAAACATATGCTGGATAAGTTGGCGGCTCATTCCACTGTACAAACTGACTGATATAACAAACAAACTGATATAGTCCTATAAGCATCAATAGGGATGAACCGCAGCTGTGCATGTGTATGATCACGGACTAAAGCTGCGGTCACACTGAGCTTTCCTCCCATAGACTTCCATTCATACGCACGCGAATGCATCAGACCGGAAACGCAGGGTCATGCGTTAAGTTTCGGTGCAAAGTTCAAGCTTGGTGAACTCTGACCTGCGAAATCGCATCACTTGACTGCGTGAGACCAATCGAGGATCAAAACACGACCTCTCTGGACAGAAATTTAAAACATGGAGCAATCGTTCAATTTTTTTAATGTCTAATCATCTTGTTTAATCCTGCCCCCTTTTCGCAGCGCTGTACGACAGAATTTCACACACACAAACTCTAGTGTGACAGCAGCTTTACAGAAAGTAACGGAGTACGTGTGAGTGTCGCAAGGCAGTATAAGTAGTTCATTAGCGGTCCACAGTCATTGGATCGCTGATAATCATAACAACAAATCCATAAAAACAAAAACCAGCCTGGTTTTAGAGGGGTTTTTGCCATTCCCTGACTGGTCTTAGCTGATCAAGCTGGGAAATGACCAGCTAAAACCAGCCTGTTTTTTTTAGCTGGGCATAGCTGGTTTAGGCTGGATTAAGCTGTTTTTTTTAGCAGGGAAAGCTAAAAAAAATAACAGAAAAGTAAAAAAATATGATTAGATGTAAATGTAGAACATAGCAACATGCAGTAAGGAACATTGTTCTTGGATTTTAATCTATTTATTCATCTAACCATACAACAGAATGCCATGACATATTACAGTAGTACTTGGAAGTTAAATCTATTGACCTGATTCTAAAATGCGGAAGTGCGCCTGTTTTCGCAATTGTCTTAGAACTTCCGTTTCAGTCGCCTATGGGAGAAATGACAAGAAATAATAAACGGCAAAAGCAAAAAACGGTCAAACTACTTGCTCTACAAACAAATGTTTGCATGACTTTACAGACCAAGTAGAATAATATAACAAGGAAATATCAGTTTGCAACATCAAACAGCGAAACGAGCAGTTTTTAATGTCTAAAAATGAATGGAAGTGAATGAGACCGGAAGTCTCGTGCCAAAAAGATTCAAATGGCAGCGCCCGCTCGCCGGCGGAGAATAAGGTCAATAAGATTAATTTATCCTGTACAGTTGCTCCACGTGAAATTCAGATGTTGTGACAGATTGCATGTGAAAAGGAAAACATTACAAATCCAGATGACAAACGTGTTTTAAGCAGCAGTACTTCTGAATATGACTTGAATTTGGAGTTTGAAATACAACGTTTCATGTCATTTGATAGCATGAAATAGCTTTTCCATTTCTCTGAGGCAAAGAGTGTGTATTAGAGTGAGTTGATCTTATGTTCATGCTCAAATTATTCCTGGTGAACATTTTGAGATCGACTCGAGCTGTAGCTTAGTTCTGTCCACAGGTTTTTTTTTTTTTAAACGGTAGGTAGTTTGAGTCCCGGCTGGGCCAGTTCTGTGTGGATGTTTGCATGGTCTCCTGTTGTTGACGTGGGTTTCCTCTGAGTGCTTAGGTTTCCCACACAGAAACATGTGAGACCGTATGGGTGTTTCCAAGTACTATGTTACAGGCTAGAAGGGCATCAGCTGCATAAAACATATGCCGAAATAGTTGGCGGTTCATTCTACTGATGTTGGCTACCCCTAATAAAAAATGGACTTAGCCAAAGGAAAATAAATAAATGAATACTGTACCTCGTCTTTTTCCATGTGCATAGCCGTAATCCAGAGCAGCACATGAGCTTTTCTGTCTTGTTAATTAAAAGACAAGAACCATCTTTTTCCACTTAAGACCTTCTGGTCATCAGCATCTCTTCTGATGAGCCTCTCATGTGATGCAGCCTCTTCTCTGATGCAGAATCAAAGCAATAATTCATCCAGAAATGAACAGTGATGACATGATCAAATGTCACAACGCGCAGTTCATGTAATTTCAGTAACAAAATTAAAACAGAGCATTTTGGCTTTTGTACACAAATTTATTCATTCATTCATTCATTCATTCATTCATTCATTCATTCATTCATTCATTCGGTCATTTGTTCATTTATTTATTTATTTATTTATTTATTTATTTATTCATTCATTTATTTGATAATTCATTCATTCATTTGATCATTCATTCATCCTTTAGTTTATTCATTCATTCATTTGATCATTCATCCACCCATCCATCCATCCATCCATCCATCCATCCATCCATTCATTCATTCATTCATTCATTCATTCATTCATTTATTTATTTATTCACTTGATCATTCATTCAATCATTCATTTATTCATTTGACCATTTATTTATTTATTTATTTATTTATTTATTCATTTATTCATTCATTTGATCATTCATTCATTCATTCATCCATTTATTTATTTATTCATTCATTCATTTGATCATTCATTCAATCATTCATTTGATCATTCATTCAATAATTAATTTATCCATTAATTTATTCATTCATTTGATTATTCATTCATTCCTTCATCCATCCATCCATCCATCCATCCATCCATTCATTCATTCATTCATTCATTCATTTATTTGATCATTCATTCATTTAATCATTCATTTGGACATTCGTTCATTTATTTATTCATTCATTCATTCATTCATTCATCCATCCATTTATTTTTTTATTTTTTCATTCATTCATTTGATCATTCATTCAATCATTCATTTGATCATTCATTCATCCATTTATTTATTCATACATTTGATCATTCATTCATTCTTTCATTCATCTGTCCATTCATCCATCCATCCATCCATTCATTCATTCATTCATTCATTCATTCATTCATTCATTAATTCATTCATTCAATCATTTATTCAATCATTCATTCATTTGATCATTTATTCAATCATTCATTTGATCATTCATTCATCCATTTATTTATTCATCCATTTGATCATTCATTCATTCATTCCTTCATTCATCCGTCCATTCATCCATCCATCCATCCATCCATTCATTCATTCATTCAATCATTCATTTATTTGATCATTTATTTATTTATTTAAATAAATTCGCACCGCGCAATTTGCGTCATTCGGGCCGCGCCATTCGCGCGTATCGCGCCGCAGGATGTCTATTCGCGCGTTTACATTGACTTAACATGTAAATCACTTGCGCTTGACGCACGTTCAACGTCTGGTGTGAACGCAGCATAATAAATTTACAACAATTTAAAAAAAATCTTTTTTTCACATTGTCGTTATGGGGTATTGTGTGTAGAATTTGCAATATTTTTGACCCATTCTTATTATAGAACAATTTTAAAAAAATGTTTGATTCACTTCGAATGTTGACCACATATAAAACAAGAGGTGCACATTTAAATTTCATGGCGACCTTAAAATAAATCTTCAATAACCGAGTGAAATCATCCTGCTGATGTGAACTGAACTTTAAGTGTGTGAAGGGACACAGCGTTCGCTTACGTCCTTCTGTCTACAAAACCTAAATGCCACAAATTGATTCATTCGGCCCGGCAGGCCAACACTTCAGCCCAATTAACAACTTAATGAGTTATTTCTTCCTCCCATGAAAACCAGCTTCATCTTGGTCTCGGCCTCATCAGATATGTTATTATTTCCTTGAAAAAGCAAAAGAAAACAAGTCAAAAGGTCTCGCCGACGTGTCCGCTCGCTATGAATCGATAAGCTGCCTCTGATGCTTTTATTTGTCCGCATGAATCAAGATGTGTGTCCTCTAGTCAAAGCATCGCCAGAGACATCATCAATAATCAGTGAATGGCAGCGCAAAGGTGAAATCATAATACCAAAGGGGAATAATCTGATGGAGAGGAGAGAGCGGCAGATAGAACATGCAAGGCACTGTGGGAGACGGTATAATTCCCACTTTCTGGAGGAAGATAACATAGATTTTATTTCACAGGCGTGAAGTGTGTATTGATAACAGTATTAATGAACGAGCTTTAAAAATGTGACCTTTTTTCCTGTTTATAATCCTTTCACCCAAAATACAGGGCAATGCACGCATTTTACAGGCTTTTAAATATATATATATATGAGCAATTCCGTGCAAATGTCAACCTTGCCATGAAAAAAATTTTCGTTTTTACCAAAATACGGAAACCATTTCTGGGTTTTTTGTGTAAGCAAGTATTTTACAGTACTTTAAAAATACTCAAAAATGCATCTTTCAATGTTTTCAAACTATTCTATTTGATTTACCAAAGTCACACAAATAGTAATTTCACATGCGTCACATCCATAACAGAGAGATGTCACATCCATAACGACACTTTTTCCTCAGAAATGTGAAAATATTAAATAAAATAAAACCAAGCAATTTTGTTTTATAGAAAGCCGACTCTAATCCTTTTGATTAGCATTATTTATTTTGGGTTGTGCAGTTTAATTCACAGAATTTCTACAAAGTGTGTTGTATACTGTAAACTCGCAGACTTTTTTTGTCACATCCATAACGCATGCTTATTTTCCTCATTTAAAGTACAAAACACGTTTACAGATTGATATTTTTCTGCTCCCATAACTCTGTGGCTAGTTGCTCTAGAAAATATAAATAAATTTTTCAATATAATGTTAACATATACTTTCTCTGTCAATTTATGTGTTGAGTTTTTACTGCAAATGTCACATCCATAACGCTGGAATTGCTCATATATATTTTTTTTGGGCTATAATGCAGATAAAACATTTGTGACGCGCAAAAACAAAAGTTACACTGTTAAAAATACCTGTTAAAGATATATATATATATCTGCATATATAGATATATAGGTCTGCATTAACACTTTCGAAACGCTAGTTGGCAGTGAGGTGTAAATGTTCCTCTGTGTCGAGTTTCTTCGCTGCTGTTTTGCTTTTCCTGAACACTTCCGGGTGGCTCAAATTCGCTCATTTTGAGGCAGGAACCGGCAAACGTGCAACAACTTTAACTATGAGGTAAACACAACACAAAACTTTCCATCCAGAGCTCCTTCATGGGACTCCACACTCAACACAATCGCTCCATTGGTTCTCGCCCCATTCACGTGGCTCTCGGTCCCGCCCAGACTCGTCAGCGCTACCAAGCCGACCAATCACAGAGCTTGCGCTACGCGTCGTTGCGACGTGTAGTTACATTTTTTGAGAGGTGCACGTCAGCGACGGTGATGGCCACGGCGAAGGGCTATGCGTCAGCGCCGTAGCATACGCCGGGGTTTGACGCAGAAGTATAAACCAGGCTTTATGCTAAGGGGGATCTATTGTAATTTGTTGCTAACTGTAATTCCCACTCCTGTCCAGCTGATGGCGATTGTCATTGTTTGTCTCCTCTTTGTCACCGCTGCGTACAGTTGCAAAAATCTCACAGCAGCTGAGTGTGAGAAGTTTCTTTAAACGGCCAAATAGTTGTGATATTAATAATAAAGGTGAAAAAAAGAGGAAGTGATGCAGAGGACGATGAAGAACAAACAGACAAAAATCCTCAGTCGCCAACAGCTGTTGTGGCCAATCAAGCGGCAACAAGGAGGTCAGGTGGTTTGGAGTGCGTTGTGAGCACCATGCACTACTGAACGCAGAGGAAGCCGTGCTCCTGGTGCTGAAGGAGCGTGTGCTGCAGTATGTTTTGTCCCGGTGAAATGAGTGCTTGCTAGACCGGGAAATCTCACATTCAGAAAATCCAGCAAACTTCTGATCACTTCCTTAGGAGAAATATTTCATAACTACAAAACGCTGGCTGAAGTTGCGCTACCCAGATAGCAGGTAGTAATCGGCCTGAGCTCGGCTGCCCTTCGACGCCTCCAGCCCTGGCTCCGACTCGGCATCGGCGAGTGTTATCCAGGCCGAGTATGGCCCACAGCTCGCTCTCGCACATGCCTTTGTGATGCGGCTGTAAAGCACTGGCGCGATTCCTGTTAACCATATCTGGCCCGAGTCTGTCTGTAGAGTCCGGGCCGCTTCTGGCAAGGATTCTCCAGTGTGGCAGCAGAATGTGGCTTCAGCCTCCAGAACAAAATTAAAACTGTCAGGAGAAGTCGACTTTCCAAGGCAAAGACACAGAATTTAATGACAATTGCCTCTGCATCAGTTTCTCTTGATGCGTTTGATTCTTGAAGCACCCAGTTCAGGTCGACGCAGGAGGAAGATATGAGGTTAGGTAGATATATACATATATATATATATATATATATATATATATATATATATATATATATATATATATATATATATATATATATATATATATATATATATACACATATATATATATATACATATATATATATATATATATATATATATATATATATATATATATATGTATATATACATATATATATATATATATATATATATATATATATATATATATGTATATATACATATATATATATATATATATATATATATATATATATATATATATATATATATATATATATATATATATATTAGTAATTATTATAAAAATAAGCCTTTTTCCCACTTTAAATTCCATTTTGTGGAATGTAATGTCTCCATTGATGTTAAATAAAGAAACTTTATTTTAGCGTACCCACTTGAAATGCACAATATGTTTGTTTATTTATTTACACATTTATACAAGTAACTATTTAATATTTAAGTTACGTGTATAAATGTATAAATAATATATATTTATGCACAGAACTAAATACTATAACTCCTAAATCCCAAATACTATATAAAAAATGTGCAAGTATTTGGTTCAACTGTTAGATGTCTTTTACTGTGCAATGAAAAGTCATTGCATTTAATTGAATTAGATAATTTAGATTATTAATCTTATTTTAAAGGTTTGGATTAATTTCACAGTAATCTCATAATTGCACATAATGCTGGCATGATTTCTTAAAACATTCTCTAATATTATAACCAAAGCAAGACTTCCAGAAATCTATCTTCACATTTCTGCTGAACAGCACATGCTAGACTTTTCCTCTGTAGATATGCATTCATTTTCAGATCAACTTGACCTTTTCCCCTTGATTCGAATAGCGTGATTATGCTAAACATTCACAGAGTAGACGCTTTTCTCTGTATATGCCCTGAGTATGTAATTTTAACCAGCAGATAACAGTGATTCTAACTAAAATAGTGTGTGCTTTTTGAGAACTGTGCGCTTTGTTTTAAAGCAAACTGCACGTATATATCTGCAGCTCTGGTATGAGGTTATGTTGAAGGTCTTGTATCCACTTTTGTAATTAGAACATCTGTGGTATTTCTCTTAAATATTGCAATCAGGCCCATATGGGGGTACAAAAACACTCCCTCCAGTAGATGGCGATGTAAGTCTGGTGCTGCCGGGGTCAATGACATGGCTTGAACTGCATGTGTAACATTTAAAAAGTACAATACTTTCTTTATTATTGACACAACTAAATGTTTCATTGGATAACATTCTTTTATCAGTATTTAGACACTTAAGACACACTTTAAAATGTATATCACTGCATTAGATACAAGTACTGAATTTATCTAAAATGTTTTTGAAGTTACTAGATGTATGAAGTCAGTTCTCAAGATCCTAAAGATGTCAGAATAATTAGAGAATCTCATTAACTAGCCAAATGGTCAAATAATAATTTGAAATCTTAATTCATGATGTAGTTGTGATTATTTGAAAGTCTCTGTCTATTAAATAGATTATTTTTTAAGGGAATTTTACAATAAGGTTCAATTTGATAGCATTTATAGTAGACATGAAATGGGTAAATGTGTCATGTGATCATGTTGAAGGGTCACAGGGTTAAGGAGAAGGTTTAAATTGGTCACCTGTTCATTCACATACTGAGAGAGGTGGTGAATGGGGACGTATAGTTCTTTGTTGACCAAAATCAAATCAAATCTACACTGTCAAAACATCAAGAAGGCACATTGTCATCAGGAAAAATAAATGAGAAAACATTGGAAGAATTACGTGCCTTGTTTATATTTTGTAATTTGATGCTTGCATCATGAAACATGTCTCTGGTTAATCTCTCAGCAGTTACTCCATGCAGCTACAGCATTTTTTAAACTACATTAGGCAACATGAAAAAAACTATTAAAACATGGTATGTTGGATAATTATGGATATATTTGTTAACACTTTACAACAGGGGTCACCAACCTTTATGAAACTGAGAGCTACTTCTTGGGTACCGATTAATGTGGAGGGCTACCAGTTTGATAAACACTTCTCAAATAACAAATTTGCTCAATTTACTTTTAATTATACTTTATGTTTTTGGTAATAATTAATGATATTCATCCATGTGAAGACACTGATCATGTTAATGATTCTCACAAAAGTTATCAACAATGATTTAACAGGGTAGGAAATACCCTGTATTTAATATATCAATGTGCAACACTTTATTTTTATATATCTCTGCAAATTATAGAAAAATATAGATTACTTCTATATTAGAGGAAGCTTACTGGCAAGTGGCATTATGGTGAGCTATTTTTAGAACAGGCCTGCGGGCAACACATTTGATCCTCGTGGGCTACCTGGTGCCCGCGGGCACCATGTTGGTGACCCCAGCTTTACAATAACATACGCTAAACTACAATTAGTTGATGCCTTAACAAACACTGGGAAATTTGTAACTGTATTTGTTAACAAACACATAATTGTTCGCTTTTTAATAATTTGTTAATACATAGGATAATAATAAAACAATAATGCAATAAAATATACACAACTTTGTATTTAGATAAGGCATCAGTAAATATTGAGATTAAATATCAATCATTAAATATAAAAAAATAAATAAATAGAAATGCTGTTTATGGTTCATGTTCACAAATTTTGACATTTATTGTTATTGTCATGTACTTTAATAACAGTAAATTATTATTATTGTTATTGAAAAAGAATTAAAGGTTTAATGTGTAAACGCATTATAACTCAGTCAATCATTTTCCTTCAGCTTAGTCCCTTTATCAGCGGTCATCTTAGCGGAACGAACCACAAACTATTCCGGCGTAAGTTTTATGCAGCGGATCCCCTTCCAGCCACAACCCAGTACCAGGAAACACATTTTAATGTTAATTGCAATATAACAGAGCAAGGAAATTTTCACAGTATGTCTGGTAATATTTTTTCTTCTGGAGAAAGTCTCATTTGCTTGATTTCAGCTATAATTAACGCAGTTTTTAATTTTTTAAAAACCATTTAAAGGTCAGTAATATTAGCCCCTTGAAGTTATATATTTTTTCAATAGTCAACAGAACAAACATTCATACAATAACTTGCCTAAACCTGCCTAGTTAACCTAATTAACCTAATTAAGCCTTTAAATGTCACATTAAGCTGTATAGAAGTGTCTTGAAAAACATCTAGTAAAATATAATTTACTGTCATCATGACGAAGATAAAATAAACCAGTTATTAGAAATGAGGTATTAAAACTATTATGGTTAGAAATGTGCTGACAAAATCTGCTCTCCGTTAAACTTCAGCTGTATATGTTAATTTTTAATTGCCAAGTTATTATTATATAATAGATCCAAGCTTATATGAATTTACAAAGTTTAATTAAAGTAAAAGTAAGACTTTAAAGTTTGATTAAGTAATAATAATATTAAACATATGCAAAAAAGCTAATAATTATACTATTACAATAATTAATTTCCAAAATAATATTATATAATGGACCTGAGCTTATATGAACTTTATATGAAGTTTAATTAACTTTGATTGATGCTGCAAAAATTAAAATATACTATAAAAATTGGCTCACTGAGCCAGTAACAGCCAAAAGTGTGCAATAAGATGACGACCGCCCAATAAGATCAAAATTCATGCAGCCATTGGCTTATTTCTCTGTCAGTCAAACTTCTGGGAAGCATGAAGTAACTTCTGAGACTCATTGATAGCAGCAGACGGCCAAAACACTCGGGTTTGTCTAGATTTTAGTAACTATAACTTTGACTTTTTATTCAGTTTGCGGTCTGTAAGACTGTAAGCTATGACATAGACTTGCCTTTTATTGCAAAGACAGCGTTTTCACGTGTAAGTACCATGGTAAAATGGTGTAAACAATAGGTCTCCAGCAGAAATGGTGACACAAACAAATGAATAAGCATCCATAATTCAACACTATTGTGTCGGTGGATTAAATGTGTTTGATGGGATGTTTTTCTGTGGACCTTTTAAAATAAACTGTGATGTACAGCAATGAATGAGTGTGTGTATTATTATTACATGATATGTACGCCATATCTAATAAGCGTTTTCTGCAAAACTTAAGCAAAAAAAACTGCAAAACTAATTTAGCGAATACATTCTTCATAAGCTTTCCATTGATAAACAACTCGCTGCAATTGTGGGTTGTAGCTTTAAACTGATGTACAGTTTTTTCAAGATTACTCTTGTCCTTTTTGGTGTAATCTATTTATAAACATTGACATGTGGAAAAACAGCGCCTCAGTGCGTCCTCGTCAAAACGCTGGGGAAGGGGTTAAAAATACATACATTGTTACTTAATACATTAAGTGCCGTATTGTTAAAGGGTGACACTAATATGAAGTTTTAGAACGGAAATAGAGTGGGGGGAGGCTTATAAAATGTAAATTTTAATACGCAAAATTTCCATTATTCATAGGTGTTCTTTCCTCAGATTTGTATGAACTATGCAAAAACTGTTTAAAACATGATTTACTTGGACAGAAACGCCGATGACGGCTTTGGTTTCTTTCACGTCAAAAAAAAAATCTCATTTGCAAGTGTAATAACATTAAGGAGTTTGCTGCAATCATCACGTTATCCTATTAATTATTAAAATAAGGGCTCCCTGGGTTCTCCCATTAATCACCGTTGGCTTGAACTGGAGTCTGTCAAGACGCTCTAATCATTTCAGCGGTGAATAATTATCAGTGGGGATGCACGGCGGCAGAACGGAGATCAGTGATATCCTGTACTGGACCTGATGAATTCTCTCAAGGGATTGAAGGGGAGCGTTTCAATGCACATGGGCAGACCAATCCTGCTTTGCTTCACTACATGTCATCGACTTGTCATTTGAGAACAAATCATCAATGCTAAATTTCTGTACTTTTCTGGTGATCAAGCTCTCGATCGTTAACTTTGTGTTATATTGTATTTTTTTTTATACCTAGACTTAATATTTTGTGAAGTTTATTCATAAACTAATTTCGAGAGGATAACGTGCTTATGATTTATCACTGCCTACTTCTACTTTTACTCGTATTTCTACTACTTCTCGTATTTGCTAATCACTATCTTCCAATCATTTGAGACCTAAGCTACTATAAATAACCACAGTTTTCAGTCCATTTTATCTTCGTTTGGAAGAAACCCCCCTTCCTCCCCTATTCTCCTCCTTTACCTCTGATCGGGCGGCACGGCGGCCCAGTGGTTAGCACTGTGAGCCCCACAGCAAGAACACTGCCGACTCTGGTCCCACCAGGCCGGCGGCCTTTCTGTGAGGAGTTTGTATGTTCTCCCTGTGTCAGCGTGGGTTTTCCCCGGGTTTTCAGCCCTGGAGTTTCAAGCCTCAGACCAGCCCACCTCAGTTCACGACTGACCATATTAAAATAAGGTCATTTCCGATTCAGTTTCTAATGACACTATCACGTCTTTTTTTTGAGAAAACAGCTGCTGTAGAACTTTAAATGTTCAACAACCCTAACAGTATTATATGTCTTAATAAAAAAAATAAAAATAAAAAAAACATACTCAGACGAGGATCAAACCCAGGTCGGTGGCATCGTATTCTAACATTGCTAACCACTGGACCACATCAGTTGTATATTGAGAAACGACTCATCTGAGTTATATCATCATTAACCTGCAGGCTGGTTATATATCAAAAGAGCAGAGCTGCGGTAAAATAATGAATAAGAAGACTGTGGTCAAGTAAATAAATAAATAAATTTAAAAAGTGTGACTGCTGAGAGCAACAGATTCTGGAGCTAGGGGCAGTGGCCCTCGGGAATTCTCCTGGTCCTCCCGATTAGCCAATCCAGGCCTGTTGTCCGTTTTCCTCCCACCATCCAAAGACATTCAACATGCATAACAATCAAGCATTTGTCTAACCCCTTTTGTTCCCTTAGCTACCGCAGCCGGGGAGTTCTGAGATCCACCGAGCTCAGGCTCCCCTCTCGCTCTGCCAATGGGAGGAAGCCCCGGGCTCGAGGATGCCTTGAGCTTGGGGCTCTCTCCCGGGACAGCATGCCAAACAAGCTTTTATAAATCATCAGCTAAGTGTGAACTCTTGAACTCTGCTTAAATTTCTCTTAAACGTATTATTAATAATAAGATGAATATGTTCCTTAATAAACTAGATGTCATTTAAATGAATACATGCATTTGATTCACTGAAGCATGTATTACACTAACATTACTGAAAAAGTTGAACCCCATGATCATCAATGTATAATTCTCACACTGCATAAACTATTAAAATATTAATGATTTTGCACATTGTCACAGAAAAAGATAGTATGTGAGCATCCATCATCTGCATCCCATCTAGACTTCACCTCCACCCTCTGAGTGCGGTGAACTGTTAATGCGTGTCTCGTCCTCTTTGACTGAACTCCGAGTTCCCCATGTGTCATTCAGAGAATGAGGACACAATATAGTTTTCATGACACAGGCCTTGTTTAGCAGGGGTTCGAGCCGTGCTGGGAGCCCATGAGCGAGCTGAATCTTAAAGCAGAGCTCTTTGTCTTGCGTTTGGTCACTGTGGAGATTCATATTCAAATGGAAGCGGCCAGTGAATCAACTGTTGACACATCGGGAGTCTCACACGCCCCTTTCAGAAAGCCACACACCCCCTATGATTAAGGCTAATTACAATGACGAATGCGCTCCTGTGAGAAAGAGCGTCTCAATCCGGTAGTTGTCCATGCGTGAAGACTCCTTTTTTTGCAGCATCCGGCTCGCTGTGATCCAAGAGCCAAGAGAACACAGGCTAGAATGGCGATCTGTGAAGGAAAGAATGCAAATGAGCTCGCAATCACTCTAGCACATCATGATTTTGCCAAGGACGATACGATCCTGGATTTACATCTACAGTTGAAGTCAGAATTATTAGCCCCCCCTGTTTATTTTATTCACCAATTTCTCTTTAACGAAGAGAAGATTTTCTCAACACATTACTAAACATAATAGCTTTTATAACTCATCTCTAATAACTGATTTATTTTATCTTTGTCATGATGACAGTAAATCATATTTGACTAGATATTCTTCAAGACTCTTCTATAAAGCTAAAAGTGACATTTAAAGGCTTAAATAGGTTAATTAGGTTAACTAGGCAGGTTTGAGTAATTAGTCAAGTTGATGTGTAACGATGGTTTGTTCTGTAGACTATCAAACAACAACAAAAAAATTAGCTTAAAGGGGCTAATAATTTTGTCCTCAAAATGTTTTTGAAAAAATGTAAAACTGCTTTTATTCTAGATGAAATAAAACAAATAAGACTTTCTCCAGAAGAAACAATATTGTCAGACATACTGTGAAAATGTCCTTGCTCTGTCAAACATCATTTGAGAATTATTTAAAAAATAAAAAAATTAATAAAATCAAGGTAATATTTTATTAATATATAAGACCGCTAATATTTCTGACTTCAATTGTATGTTGATCCTAGAACATCAATTTTGTTTGAAATAAAATCTGAGTTATTTAAACCCAAATTTGGTAAAATATGGACTAACCCAAACAGGGAGTTAAATTTGGTCGTATTAATTTAAATAAAAATTAACCCAGCAGTTGGGTTAGTCCCTATTACGGATAGAATTGGGTTGAAATACCCTGGCATATATATATATATATATATATATATATATATATATATATATATATATATATATATATATATATATATATATATATATATATATCAGGGGTCACCAACGTAGCACCAGGTAGCCCGCGAGGATCACATGAGTTGACCGTGGGCCTGTTATAAAATTACCTTACCATAGCACCACATA
This sequence comes from Danio rerio, assembly GCF_049306965.1. Taxonomy (NCBI): domain Eukaryota; kingdom Metazoa; phylum Chordata; class Actinopteri; order Cypriniformes; family Danionidae; genus Danio; species Danio rerio. The sequence continues at coordinate 3,499,164 of NC_133188.1, forward strand.
CCAGTAAGCTGCATCTAATTTTTTTTTTTTTTGTGTAGCTATTCTTAAAAAAAAAATTGAAAATGACATTGTTATATATTAAAAAAACTTTAAAAACAATTTCAGACAAATGAAGTGTTGCATATTGATATTTATAGTTGTTGACAACTATTGTGAGAAATCATTAACATGATCAGTGTCTTCACGTAGATGAATATAATTAATTATTAATAATACCATATAATTAAAAGTAAATTGAGCAAATTTGTTATTAGGAAGTGTGTATCAAACTGGCAGCCCTTCACATTAAACGATACCCAAGAAGTAGCTCTCAGTTACCAAAAGGTTGGTGACCCCTGATATATAGATTATATATCAGGGGTCTATACATATATATGTATATATACACGCTGAGCAGGAAAGCAGCATACAACTTCTAACCGTATCAAAACATCAACTTCCATGTTATTTTTATTTTACTGTGCGCCCCACAGTTTGAAAACATCTGCTGTAGACTATTGAAAAAAAATTGCTAAAAAAGCTAATAATTTTCACCTTAAAAAAATAGTTTTTAAAAAATTAAAACTGATTTTATTCTAGCCGAAATAAAACAAATAAGACTTTCTCCAGAAGAAAAAATATTATCAGAAATACTGTGAAAATTTCCTTGCCCTGTTAAACATCATTTGGGAAAAAGAAAAAAAAATCAAAGGGGGGCTATTAATTCTGACTCTAACTGTATGTGTGTGCGTTATCAAAAGCATGCAAGCGTATATATGTTCTCCGTTTCACGCTGGGTCCCAGGATATTCAGTTTGTATGTACAAATGTGCATTCGTGTAGGGGGTCTCTATCCACATCAGACCAGAATGACTCCTCCTGGCCTACTGACCCAACCTTCCCCAGGGTCACGTCTCCACTGACGGAGATCAGATTACCTGGAATCCTTCAGAAGTTTCAACCGAGCCAAGTTTCCCTGCTGATACACCGGGGAATCCCTGGCAGAAGATGCGTTAACACAGTACGGTGGGCAGACTCATCCTTCGTAAATCACGTCTGGTGCAGGAGGAGAAAGCTTGAAGGTCAAACCCTTTCAGCACTTGCAAATTATTTCAATCCTCGGCGGACAGTTTTCATTACAGCTGCCTCCTCATCTGAATAAACACAGCAGCCCGCTTCTTTCCTTCGGAAGCTGGCACCTTCACTTCCACGGGGTCAGCAATTCAATAACAGACAGGACATCAAACGAGATCCAGTCCAATTGCATGTTTCCGAGTGGAGTGCGACTTTCATACAATAGAAGATCCCTCTGAACAGAGTCAGAAAATGGTGTGTGAGACAGGTGACAGACGGAGAGAGACACACACTGTATTTGAGTGCATATGTTTTGATCAAGCTAAGGTTATGCTTTGTTAGGAATACTGATATCCTGCACACTGTTCAGTATATCAGCATTTCCCAACCCTGTCCCTGAAGGCACAGCAACAGTACACATTTTGGAGGAGGTAAAAGCATGGCTTTCTGAGAACCTTTTATTTCTAAATGAGGAGAAAACAGAAGTTATATTTGGGCCCAATGATTTGTCTGACTGTAAACGCCCCAGGTTGGGCAACTTGGGAGGAGTTCAGATCCCCCCATGTACGTAGCCTGGGCATAACATTAGACCAGAACTTAAAATTTGATAAACATATCTCAAAAGTGGTTGGAAATAGTTTCTACCAACTCCGCCTTCTCTCAAAAATGAAATCCTCTCTTCCTTCACTCTCTAGAAATGCCAATACACGCACTTATAACCTCCCGGTTGGACTATTGCAACTCTCTCTATTTTGGGCTGCCTAAGTCTCAGATTGCTCGCCTACAGTTAGTGCAAAACGCAGCAGCTAGATTCTTAACAAAAAGCCTGAAATATGCAGTGGGGGTTCTTAATCATGTTTAGTGTTGGTCAACTTTGGTAGCATCTTTTAAATAGGGAAAAATTCTTTTTATTATTATTATTTTTTAAATTTTATTTTGCTCCTTTATTGATATACTCTCTATGTTCTTTTCTAGTATGTGCCTATGGCTGTTGTTACTGTTTTCATGCTCATATCATGTGCTTATTTTCTCTCTGTAAAGCACTTTGTGCAGCCTTGTGGAAGTTGGAAACGTGCTATATAAATAAATTGAACTTGAACTTAAAGTTGAACATTTTCAACCTCACCAATCAAGCAAACCTGAGTCAACTAATCAGAATATAAGAAGAGACTCCAAAACCTGAAGTTAAGCCGGGGTCACACTGGGCTTTTCCTCCTATAGACTTCCATTCATACGCACGCGAAAGCGTCAGACCGGAAATGCAGGGTCATGCTTCAAATTTTGCAGGTTGCTGCGATGCAAAGTTCAAGCTTGGTGAACTCTGACCTGCGAAATCACATCACTTGACTGCGCGAGACCAGTCCAGGATCAATACATAACATCTCTGGACAAAAATGTAAAACATGGAGCAATCGCTCGCTTTTTTAATGTCTAATAAGCTTGTTTAAACCCGCCCCTTTTCCTAGCTCCGCACGACAGAATATCACATGATCAAACTCTAATGTGACCGCAGCTTTAATGGGTCGGATTAGGGAGACATCCAAAACATGTACTGTAGGTGTGCCTCCAGGAACAGGGTTGAAAAGCACTGTAGTATATTTAAAGACCCCCTGTTATGTATTTTAAAAGGTTATATTTTGGTTTTGGGGTCTCCAACAACAGGTTGATCTGCATGCAAGGTCAAAAAACATTTTCATTGTCTGATAATATGCATTTATTTTTACCTAATTATCTCAATGACTCTCACATGATTTGTTCAGCGGTTTATTTGTTCCCAAACCCCTTCTTAGCGCGATGCTAATCTGCGCCGATTAGTCCAATGATGCAGTCTTTTACAATTGGTCGACTGCGTTCAGCGTGAGACAGAGAGAAATGCCCACCACGGCTTATTAACAGTTTTAAAGTAGTCCCGAGTGTATGTGCGAGCCCAATGCAGGAGTGCTTTAAATCAATGCAGTTAAACACCAGCATGTTGCTCTGTTCTTAACCATACGTAATAACAATGACACACATTCAGTATTAAAAAGCAGAACTATTTTGAAACTTGTCCTCTGCATGTGTGTACGAACAGCTGATGGCCTTGGCAACGACAAACTGCAGAGGACCCCGAGCTCACAAACACATTTAAATCCATAAAGAAAGCGGCACTCGTAGCATTTTTAATGTGGTTTTAGACTCGATATATGAATATAAAGAGTGAACCAGATACAGTACAAGCCACCCCTGATGAAAAATCCATCTTAAACCAGCCTAGGATGGTTGGCTGGTGTTAGCTGGTTTTTCCAGCCTGGTTTTAGAGAGGTTTTAGCCACTTCCAGACTGGTTTCCAGCCATTTCCAGCCTGGTTTTAGCTGGACAGGCTGGGACATGACTAGCTAAAACCAGCTTGACCAGCCTAACCAGCCTGGGAGCCCAGCCAAAACCAGCTATGTCTAGCTTAAACCAAGATGGTCAATGTTGCCTTGCAGATGTTGCCTTGGTGGAAACTGCATAATTGATTCATTCAGTCAGGAAGGCTCTCAAAATGTGCGTTTGCGACCGAAACGCGACCTTCAGTGGACAGTAGCAACCTCCGAAATGAGACGCAGATTCAGAGTTCCACATGAAGTGGTTATTAATGAGGTTACATTGTAACCCCCTGTCCTAACAACACTCTACGTGACACCATTTGCAGTTATAAGCAATTGAGCTATTTGCACCAGACGAAATACGTCAGTAAATTAAATACAGCCTATCAGAAGCACAGAATAGTGCACTCACTGCACTCCAACAAAATGGTAAGGTTTATAATCTAATTAATACACATTAAACCTCTTTAGCATTATTAAATGTACATTCTGAATGACTGATATGTGTTGGCTTGCCTCGAGTCACAGTTCTAAAGTTCAATTGGTTTATTAATTTTTTTAAGATCTGAGGTGAACTATCTGCTGCTGCTTTCAGTAGTATGGCAATAAATGTCATGCAAAATGGCATTCAAACTCACATTAGTATATAACACTGAATGAAGCACAGGTGTACCTGAGGTGATCATTGCCAGTTTTCTGTTGTTCAGCTGCAAGAAATAGAAGCCATTTCGAAAATTCAAACTTCAGGTGTTGGTCGCTTCTGCAAGTTTTGAACTAGGTGTGCAATACCTAGTTCAACCACCGGGTGTCAAACTTACATAGTGCACCTTTAATTTTAGGTTAGATTTAGGTCGTGACATTAGGTGCCCAGAATTTAATGTCTAGCCAGAATCTAAGGACAAAGTTATTTTGATGTCCAATAACACCAAAATCTAATATCGAGCCAACATCTTAAACCAACGTCATATTGACGCCAAAAACTGACATTTATGTCAGGTATGGCAACCAAAATCCTTGCTGGATCCTAGCCAGCCTGGGAGCCCAGCCAAAACCAGCTATGTCTAGTTTAAACCAGGATGGTCAAGCTGGTTTATGATGGTTTTAGCTGGTCACTTTCCAGCCTGACCAACTAAGACCAGGCTGGAAACCAGCCTGGAAGTGGCCAAAACCCCTCTAAAACCAGGCTGGTCAACTGGCTAAACCCAGCCAACCATCCTAGGCTGGTTTAAGCTGGATTTTTCAGCAGGGGCGTTGAACGATTACAAGTAACAAAACACAATTAAATACATATTTTGCAAGTTAGAGAAAACAAGAAGGCCACCATTTGAAATCGCACTTACACTTGTGAAATGGAGGAAGAAACTGCTCCATGAACTGTGTACTGATAAAAGTTCCTGTCAAGCAAAAGGCAAAGCTGAACATCTGTGGTTAAAGCGCCACCAAGCAGTCAAAAGCTTCTGGCGCTCCAACAACCGCCGCCACAGCGGGAAGAACGGCAGCAAAGGGAACACATTGAAGTAGTGACATCTGCATGACCGTTGCATGTGTTGTGTATCACTGTAAGGCACTTAGGCTCCGTTTACACTAATGCATTTTAGTTTGAAAACGCATAAGTTTTGCTACGGTTACGCCATCCGTCCACACTACGCCGGAGATCTCGAGCACCGAAAACGGAGCATTTCGAAAACGCTGGAGAGGCCGTTTTCATTCTGAAACGCTGCTGCTCCGTCTCAGTGTGGATGGGGAAAGACGGAGACATCTGAAAACGGAGGCGGGGCTGCAGACATTCGCCTCTCTGATTGGGGCTTTTCCTCAATATTAAGTAGCCCACACACAGTTCAGTTCTGAATCTTCTCCGTGTAAGTTCAGACTTCGCAAGTTTGATCAAGGCTGCATCTCTTCTTCTCAGTTTGATATGGAAAACATACCGAGGACACGGGTCAATCTTCACAGGGAACCGTGTACTTTATAACTTCATTCACATCACCCTGGTTTCACTTTCTCAACAATAAAATGTAAACTTGATATAAGGAACTGCCTATTTTCATTTTAATATTAACAACTAAACAGACAGCAGAAATGTTGAGGCGTCGCGCTGCATATATGAGCGTCATCTTCACTGTGTGCATATTTATAACAAAACGGAGCCGATAACAACTGCCTCCTTTCAATTTCAGTGAAAATACGAAACATACCCTCTCTTTTGCTGAATATCAGTTTTAATAATCGATAATGGCCATTATAAAAGTATAACATACAATAAGTTTATACATTATAGGAAAAAAAGGCAAGCGATCAGTCAATATACAGAATGTACGTGGTTACATTAATCATTAACTTATCTTTGCGCTCAGCCAAAACACGTTACCTGAGAACAAGTAATAGATTCCAATGACCAAAGTCAGGGAATATGACGTTAGATAAAGACAACAAGATG